>NC_074682.1:47354152-47532511 GCF_029448725.1 Salvelinus fontinalis
CCCTCCACACACTCTGGAGCAAGCAGTCAACCCACCACACACTCTGGAGCAAGCAGTCAACCCACCACACACTCTGGAGCAAGCAGTCAACCCACCACACTCTGGAGCAAGCAGTCAACCCACCACACTCTGGAGCAAGCAGTCAACCCACCACACACTCTGGAGCAAGCAGTCAACCCACCACACTCTGGAGCAAGCAGTCAACCCACCACACTCTGGAGCAAGCAGTCAACCCACCACACTCTGGAGCAAGCAGTCAACCCACCACACACTCTGGAGCAAGCAGTCAACCCACCACACTCTGGAGCAAGCAGTCAACCCACCACACTCTGGAGCAAGCAGTCAACACAACTCTTTCTCACTTTGCGAGGAAGACACAGGCTTAATTTCAAATTGTACCCTATTCACTATTTAGTCCACTACTTTTGACCACAGGCATAAGGGAGGCATCCAGAATCCCGTTCCTTGGAGTTCCATTTCAGGATTTCCCTTGGCCAGGCCATTGTGCACTTGCTGCATTGTCATCATTACCCAGGGATAATGATAAAATAATTTATATGTTTAAAGATAATGATTAAATAATTCTACCCTGAAACCTAACTATTAGGGATTATAGTTTATGTAGCAGGTATAAGGAATAATTAAAGTATTAAACGTAAGTCCAACTAGGCTCAGAAGAGACCTGTAAGGGAGAGAAATGTGTGTGTGTGTGTGTGCCTAAGAAAATACAGAGAACAATTCAACTGTGTTTGACCCGACCTGGCTAGAACTCTGAGAAACTTATGATAGTACAGGGAGTACTTCTCAAGGTTTCCCTAATCTCTGGGGAATGGAACTGTCGGCGGGTAGTGATACACAGTGGTGAGAACTCTGGAGAAGGATACAACTCACCTACTGTTCGTGTGTATGTGTGTATGTAGGATATCTACTGTTTGTATGGAAGTATGTGCGTAAGTAAGGAGCAAGGTATAAAATGGATATCTTTGTATAATGGACTTCAGAGTGCTGTCGTGAATAAACATTTTGACTATTGTAAGCTGGGACTCGTCTGTTTCATACTCTGGGTTGCAGACTGAGTAGATTAATTGAAGTTTATGAACATTGATAACGAAATTCCCATAACAGATAAAAATGAGCATGGTAGGTAGAGAAGGATATCACCCCAACAGAATTATCTCCTGCTGCATATTACTGTTAGCAAAACAAAATGGTACCACAAGTAAACAATGTGAGTGAATGGATTGTTTACATTGTAATATTATTGTGCTCTGCCATTAGCCTTCTGAGCTAAAGCCAGGTGACCCAGGTAACAGAGCCAAAGGCTGACCCATCGGGCGTGTGTTCATTAGGCACCATACGGAAGAAATGGACTGAAACAGGGAGGGACGACATGGGCATTGCTCATTTCGTGTTCGATTGCAAGACATTTTAAAACGTTTTCCATGGTCTGCCCTACTGAATACGATCCAGGAGTCACTCACTCTGAGTTCCCCTCCACTGAGAGACATGACACAGGAGTCACGACCTGTTACCAATGAGGCTAATGCAATGCTAATGATTCTTTGGGATGGGGAGAAGGAATGAACACTCCCCTCTTCCTGGACAGCTACTAATAACGTTAGTTTTACTCCGCCCAGTGCACCTTGGGCGTGCAGGCTTTTGTTCCAACCCTACTATAAGATATACTATATACTATATACTATATGCTGCTCGTCAGGATCAGCTCAAGTGTGTTAGAAGAGTGTAACAGGTCCAGAGCAAAAGCCCAGCTCTGCAAGAGGAGGGATGGGCATCCTCGCTGTAGTGCCAAGGCAGGGAGAGAGCGAGGAGGGGATTCACCAGTTCCTAAAACCTTTGGGAAGGAGATTGCAGTAAGTGTTGTTTTGTCACCTACCCTGCTGATCGTTAGTGCACTTCACTGGCTGTGAAGCCTCTGATCAGAAGCTGTGAACTTTAAAAGGCTTGAATGGCTTTTTTGACAGTGGAGCTAGCTAGCTACTTTGGGCGTGCGCACACACACATGCCGGATGCACATGCGCACACACACACACACTTACCGTCAAACTCAGCAGGGCCTACTCCCACTATGATGATAGACATGGGCAGAGCGGCAGCCTGTGAGAAAGGGGATAACACACAAAGGTGATGTGTGAGGTATATGTGCCGATAACATACACACACATACACATATATACACACGTATATGTGCCGATAACACACACACATACGATAAGCACTCACATTGACCACAGCCTCCTTGGTCTGCACCATGTCTGAGATGACTCCGTCTGTGATCATCAACAGCACAAAGTACTGGGATCCGTCAGTCACATCCTCAGCACACCTGCATAGAGCAACACACCACATGTTGAAACCTCAGCTTCTGTGTATACTGTATGTGTATGTGAGTAGGTGTAGTTGTGTGTGCGTGCGCGTGTATATGTGTGTGTGTGTATATATATGTATGTATGTATGTATGTATGTATGTATGTATGTATGTATGTATGTATGTATGTATGTATGTATGTATGTATGTGTGTATGTATATGATGTGTGTGTGTGTGTAAGAGAGACTTTCTTCTGTCTTCTGGTTTTCTGTAGTAATATAGCATTACACAACTATTTGAGTACCGTTACACTAAACTGAGCTCCATTGTCAGACATTATGTTGTCTAGACCTACACGTTCTCACATCAGAATTAGACGTTCATCCATGTTTCTCAAAAGTCCAATTTCGAAGTTGTTCCAAACGTCCAATTTCAAAGTGTTTAAGGTTAAGTTTAGGCATAAACTTAGAATTTTTAAGGTTGGTTTTAAGTTTAGGCATTACATCTGAATTCTTAAGGTAAGGGCATTAACTCTGAATGGTTAAGGTAAGGGTTAAGGTTTGGGATAGGCTTAAAACAAACATTTCAAAAACAACTTTCTAAGTGACAGAAATGTTGTGTTGTGTCACGCCCTGACGTAGATTGTTTTGTATGTTTCTATTTTTAGTTTGGTCAGGGTGTGATGTGGGTGGGTATTCTATGTCTGGGTATTCTATGTTGTAGGTCTATGTTTTCTGTTTCTGTGTGTTTGGCCTGGTGTGGTTCCCAATCAGAGGCAGCTGTCTATCGTTGTCTCTGATTGGGAGCCATATTTAGGTAGTCTGTTTTCCCACTTTTGTTTGTGGGTGGTTGTTTCCTGTTTAGTGTTTTGTTTTACCTTTCAGGACTGTTCGTTTGTCGTTTTTTGTTGTTTGTCAAGTGTTTTCGTATTTTATTAAAAAAAATATGACCACTTACCACGCTGCACCTTGGTCCTCCTCTCCTTCTCTAGACGACAATCATTACATGTTGTCTAGACTGTTGATATAGAAGTGTTGTGTTTTGTCGAGAATGAGGTTTTACAGTATTTGAACAATCTCAAATAGCTGTCTGTCCCTTTTAATAGCCGGGCATCAGCACAGATTTCAGCAAATAAACGTATATATTTCAAATAAACGGCAGGTCTAAATAAATTGATTAAGAGTGATCAGTGAGCACCATAAAGAAGAGCAACATCATTATATGAGACAGCAGTCTGGTTTGACATGGTCAAACATTGAATACTGAAGTCTATGTGCTGTGATATCGATGCAACTACAAGGATACAATGCGCAATAGAGTATCACAGTATGATTCATAATACCCATAAGACCTAGCTGTCAAACAGGGAAATGGTTCCAATTGTTTTTGCACCATTCATTTTTCCTATAGGGGACTTTAGAAACACTTAAAATAAGGGCTGTGTTTCGTGTAAGCTTACCCTGGCATGACGTTTTGATAACCGTGTAAATTTCTCCAGGACAAGGTGACTTTTATCAATATATTAGCCTGTATTTACCCCCTAAAATGAAATGCTAATTAGCTGCTAATGTGGCTATCATAAAGAACTACAAATGCCCTGATGATCTGGATGAGATAAGGTAAGAATCTCCGGATTAACTATCTAATGTTAGCTTAATGTAGTAATGAATAAATTGGCTACAATTCTTTACATTTACAATTGTGTTAACTGTCTTGTGCAAGTTTAAAATTGACACCAAACTTGTTAGCAAAGGTGTCAGCTAGAAATGAGTTTGCAGGGATTTGTAGTTTTGCATGTCTACTTTAATGCTAAGTAGCATTTTTGAATCAGAGTAAATAGAGATGAATATATAGGCAAAAGTCGCCTTGTCCGGGCTTCCCGAGTGGCGCAGCGTTCTAAGGCACTGCATCGCAGTGTTGCAGTGTCACTACAACCTCTTGGCTCATCACACTCCTGCGCCTCCTTGTGGTTGGCCGGGCGCCTGCAGGCTGACCCCGATCGTCAGATAAACAGTGTTTCCTCCGACACATTGGTACGGCTGGCTTCTGGGTTAAGCGAGCGGGTTTTAAGAAGTGCGGTTTGACGGGTCATGTTCCGGAGGACCCATGACTCGACCTTCGCCTCTACCGAGCCCGTTGGTGAGTTGCAGCGATGAGACAAGATAGTAATCACGAAATTGGGGAGAAAAGGGGGTAAAAATGAGAATAAATAAATAAATAATAAGTCACCTTGTCCGAGAGAGTTGCATGGTTATCAAAATGTCACGCCAGGGTAAGCCTACAGAAAACACAGCCCTTCATTTTAAGTGTTTCTAAAATCCCCTATGGAAAAAATAATTGATGGAAAAACGATTGGAACCATTTCCTTGTTTGATCGCTAGATGTTAAGGCTATTATGACACCTCCACCATGAGGCTCTATGAGTGGGAGAATGGAGCTGAAGTTCAAAATCAGCGGGTGCATGATCACAAGCCTACTGTAGTATTTACAAGTCTGATCTGTGATGGATTTGTTATTATGTTTATAATGGTCACAATAAACAGTGTGGTAGTCTTTTCAACAATTGATTAGGAAAAAGCTGTGTGCATTAAGGAAACAGACGCGTGGCTCAAATAGAAGGCTGTCTCTAATAAGCGCTGGTTATGTTCAGTGATGGAAGCAAATAAAGGCCCGGCCTGTTAATTGATGTTTTACAGTAGAAGTGTTGCATTGTCCAGACTGTTCACATAAACATGGCAGTTTTTGCTGAGTGTTTTTGTGTAGGTGTTTGTCAGGCAGGTAATGGTAAGAGACAGCGGGGCGGACAAAGACCCACTGGCTGCTGCCTGTCTGATTGGACAAAGACCCCCTGGCTCACTGTCTGATTGGCTCACTCTCACCGTCTGGCCGGAGGGGCATAGGAAAAGAGTGCAGCGTAAATGGATTTGAGTACTATCACATCCTCTCTATCTCTCTGTGTCTCTCTCTGTGTCTACTTCTCTCACACTAGTGTGTGAAAGTCTCTCTCCCTCTCCAGGAAACAGTGGATAGGAGAGGTGGGTGGTGTTCGAGAACCAAAATAATTCCCTGTAGCTCTTGTTTTCAACTCCACTTGAGGTGGAATGTGGTAGTAATTACTATAGTCTCTGCTGCTGTGCTGAAATGTGGTAGTAATTACTATAGTCTCTGCTGCTGTGCTGGAATGTGGTAGTGTGGTAGTGATCACTAATCTGTGGTAGTGATTACTTTAATGTGCTAGTTATTACTAATCTGTGCTAGTTATTACTAATCTGTGCTAGTTATTACTATAATGTGATAGTTATTACTATAATGTGGTAGTTATTACTATAATGTGGTAGTTATTACTATAATGTGGTAGTTATTACTATAATGTGGTAGTTATTATAAAATCTGTGGTAGTTATTACTATCATGGGATAGTTATTACTAATCTGTGCTAGTTATTACTATAATGTGGTAGTTATTACTATAATGTGGTAGTTATTACTATAGTGTGGTAGTTATTACTATAGTGTGGTCGTTATTACTATAGTGTGGTATGTATTACTAACCTGTGGTATTTATTACTAACCTGTGGTAGTTATTACTAATCTCTGGTAGTTATTACTAATCTCTGGTAGTTATTACTAATCTGTGGTAGTTATTACTAATCTGTGGTAGTTATTACTATAGTGTGGTAGTTATTACTATAGTGTGGTAGTTATTACTATAGTGTGGTAGTTATTACTATAATGTGGTAATTATTACAAATCTGTGGTAGTTATTACTGTCATGTGGTAGGTATTACTGTCATGTGGTAGTTATTACTGTCATGTGGTAGTTATTACTGTCATGTGGTAGTTATTACTAATCTCTGGTAGTTATTACTAATCTGTGGTAGTTATTACTAATCTGTGGTAGTTATTACTATAGTGTGGTAGTTATTACTATAGTGAGGTAGTTATTACTATAGTGTGGTAGTTATTACTATAATGTGGTAATTATTACAAATCTGTGGTAGTTATTACTGTCATGTGGTAGTTATTACTGTCATGTGGTAGTTATTACTGTCATGTGGTAGTTATTACTGTCATGTGGTAGTTATTACTGTCATGTGGTAGTTATTACTGTCATGTGGTAGTTATTACTATATTGTGGTAGTTATCACTATCATGTGCTAGTTATCACTATCATGTGCTAGTTATCACTATCATGTGCTAGTTATTACTATCATGTGCTAGTTATTACAATCATGTGCTAGTTATTACAATCATGTGCTAGTTATTACAATCATGTGCTAGATATTAAAATCATGTGCTAGTTATTACAATCATGTGCTAGTTATTACAATCATGTGCTAGTTATTACTATAATGTGCCAGTTATTACTATAATGTGCCAGTTATTACTAATCTGTTGTAGTTATTACTAATCTGTGGTAGTTATTACTAATCTGTGGTAGTTATTACTAATCTGTGGTAGTTATTACTATAATGTGGTAGTTATCACTATCATGTGCTAGTTATCACTATCATGTGCTAGTTATTACTATCATGTGCTAGTTATTACAATCATGTGCTAGTTATTACAATCATGTGCCAGTTATTACTATAATGTGCCAGTTATTACTATAGTGCGGTAGTTATTACTATAATGCGGTAGTTATTACTATAATGCGGTAGTTATTACTATAATGTGGTAGTTATTACTATAATGTGATAGTTATTACTATAATGTGGTAGTTATTACTATAATGTGGTAGTTATTACTAATCTGTGGTAGTTATTACCATAGTGTGGTAGTTATTACTATAGTGTGGTAGTTATTACTATAGTGTGGTAGTTATTACTAATCTGTGGTAGTTATTACTATAGTGTGGTAGTTATTACTATAGTGTGGTAGTTATTACTATAATGTGGTAGTTATTACTAATCTGTGGTAGTTATTACTATAGTTTGGTTGTTATTACTGTAATGTGGTAGTTATTACTATAGTGTGGTAGTTATTACTATAGTGTGGTAGTTATTACTATAATGTGGTAGTTATTACTAATCTGTGGTAGTTATTACTATAGTTTGGTTGTTATTGCTGTAATGTGGTAGTTATTAATGTAATGTGGTAGTTATTACTAATCTGTGGTAGTTATTACTATAATGTGGTAGTTATTACTATAATGTGGTAGTTATTACCATAATGTGGTAGTTATTACCATAATGTGGTAGTTATTACCATAATGTGGTAGTTATTACTAATCTGTGGTAGTTATTACTATAGTGTGGTAGTTATTACTAATCTGTGGTAGTTATTACTATGATGTGGTAGTTATTACTATAATGTGGTAGTTATTACTATAATGTGGTAGTTATTACTATAATGTGGTAGTTATTACTATAGTGTGGTAGTTATTACTATAGTGTGGTAGTTATTACTATAGTGTGGTAGTTATTACTATAGTGTGGTAGTTATTACTATAGTGTGGTAGTTATTACTATAGTGTGGTAGTTATTACTATAGTGTGGTAGTTTTTACTATAGTGTGGTAGTTTTTACTAAAGTGTGGTAGTTTTTACTATAGTGTGGTAGTTTTTACTAAAGTGTGGTAGTTATTACTATAGTGTGGTAGTTATTACTATAGTGTGGTAGTTATTACTATAGTGTGGTAGTTATTACTATAATGTGGTAGTTATTACTATAATGTGGTAGTTATTACTAATCTGTGGTAGTTATTACTAATCTGTGGTAGTTATTACTGTAATGTGGTAGTTATTACTATAGTGTGGTAGTTATTACTGTAATGTGGTAGTTATTACTGTAATGTGGTAGTTATTACTACAGTGTGGTAGTTATTACTATAGTGTGGTAGTTATTACTATAGTGTGGTAATTATTACTATAGTGTGGTAGTTATTACTATAACGTGGTAGTTATTACTATAACGTGGTAGTTATTACTATAACGTGGTAGTTATTACTATAACGTGGTAGTTATTACCATAGTGTGGTAGTTATTACTATAGTGTGGTAGTTATTACTATAGTGTGGTAGTTATTACAAATCTGTGGTAGTTATTACTATAATGTGGTAGTTATTACTATAATGTGGTAGTTATTACTATAATGTGGTAATTATTACTAATCTGTGGTAGTTATTACTATCATGTGGTAGTTATTACTGTCATGTGGTAATTATTACTAATCTGTGGTAGTTATTACTATAATATGCTATTTATTACAAATCTGTGGTAGTTATTACTATGATGTGCTAGTTATTACTGTCATGTGGTAGTTATTACTGTCATGTGGTAGTTATTACTAATCTGTGGTAGTTATTACTATAATATGCTATTTATTACAAATCTGTGGTAGTTATTACTATCATGTGCTAGTTATTACTGTCATGTGGTAGTTATTACTGTCATGTGGTAGTTATTACTAATCTGTGGTAGTTATTACTATAATATGCTATTTATTACTAATCTGTGGTAGTTATTACTAATCTGTGGTAGTTATTACTAATCTGTGGTAGTTATTACTATAATGTGGTAGTTATTACTGTCATGTGGTAGTTATTACTGTCATGTGGTAGTTATTACTGTCATGTGGTAGTTATTACTATATTGTGGTAGTTATTACTATATTGTGGTAGTTATCACTATCATGTGGTAGTTATCACTATCATGTGCTAGTTATCACTATCATGTGCTAGTTATTACAATCATGTGCTAGTTATTACAATCATGTGCTAGTTATTACAATCATGTGCTAGTTATTACAATCATGTGCTAGTTATTACAATCATGTGCTAGTTATTACTATAATGTGCTAGTTACTACTATAATGTGGTAGTTATTACTAATCTGTGGTAGTTATTACTAATCTGTGGTAGTTATTACTATAGTGTGGTAGTTATTACTATAGTGTGGTATAGTGTGGTAGTTATTACTAATCTGTTGTAGTTATTACTAATCTGTGGTAGTTATTACTAATCTGTGGTAGTTATTACTATAATGTGGTAGTTATTACTATAATGTGGTAGTTATTACTATAATGTGGTAGTTATTACTATAATGTGGTAGTTATTACTATAATGTGGTAGTTATTACTAATCTGTGGTAGTTATTACTATAGTGTGGTAGTTATTACTATAGTGTGGTAGTTATTACTATAGTGTGGTAGTTATTACTATAGTGTGGTAGTTATTACTATAATGTGGTAGTTATTACTAATCTGTGGTAGTTATTACTAATCTGTGGTAGTTATTACTAATCTGTTGTAGTTATTACTAATCTGTGGTAGTTATTACTAATCTGTGGTAGTTATTACTAATCTGTGGTAGTTATTACTATAGTTTGGTTGTTATTACTGTAATGTGGTAGTTATTACTATAGTGTGGTAGTTATTACTATAGTGTGGTAGTTATTACTATAATGTGGTAGTTATTACTAATCTGTGGTAGTTATTACTATAGTTTGGTTGTTATTGCTGTAATGTGGTAGTTATTAATGTAATGTGGTAGTTATTACTAATCTGTGGTAGTTATTACTATAATGTGGTAGTTATTACTATAATGTGGTAGTTATTACCATAATGTGGTAGTTATTACCATAATGTGGTAGTTATTACCATAATGTGGTAGTTATTACTAATCTGTGGTAGTTATTACTATAGTGCGGTAGTTATTACTAATCTGTGGTAGTTATTACTATGATGTGGTAGTTATTACTATAATGTGGTAGTTATTACTATAATGTGGTAGTTATTACTATAATGTGGTAGTTATTACTATAGTGTGGTAGTTATTACTATAGTGTGGTAGTTATTACTATAGTGTGGTAGTTATTACTATAGTGTGGTAGTTATTACTATAGTGTGGTAGTTATTACTATAGTGTGGTAGTTATTACTATAGTGTGGTAGTTTTTACTATAGTGTGGTAGTTATTACTATAATGTGGTAGTTATTACTATAGTGTGGTAGTTATTACTATAATGTGGTAGTTATTACTATAATGTGGTAGTTATTACTAATCTGTGGTAGTTATTACTAATCTGTGGTAGTTATTACTGTAATGTGGTAGTTATTACTATAGTGTGGTAGTTATTACTGTAATGTGGTAGTTATTACTGTAATGTGGTAGTTATTACTACAGTGTGGTAGTTATTACTATAGTGTGGTAGTTATTACTATAGTGTGGTAATTATTACTATAGTGTGGTAGTTATTACTATAACGTGGTAGTTATTACTATAACGTGGTAGTTATTACTATAACGTGGTAGTTATTACTATAACGTGGTAGTTATTACTATAGTGTGGTAGTTATTACTATAGTGTGGTAGTTATTACTATAGTGTGGTAGTTATTACAAATCTGTGGTAGTTATTACTATAATGTGGTAGTTATTACTATAATGTGGTAGTTATTACTATAATGTGGTAATTATTACTAATCTGTGGTAGTTATTACTATCATGTTGTAGTTATTACTGTCATGTGGTAATTATTACTAATCTGTGGTAGTTATTACTATAATATGCTATTTATTACAAATCTGTGGTAGTTATTACTATGATGTGCTAGTTATTACTGTCATGTGGTAGTTATTACTGTCATGTGGTAGTTATTACTAATCTGTGGTAGTTATTACTATAATATGCTATTTATTACAAATCTGTGGTAGTTATTACTATCATGTGCTAGTTATTACTGTCATGTGGTAGTTATTACTGTCATGTGGTAGTTATTACTAATCTGTGGTAGTTATTACTATAATATGCTATTTATTACTAATCTGTGGTAGTTATTACTAATCTGTGGTAGTTATTACTATAGTGTGGTAGTTATTACTATAGTGTGGTATAGTGTGGTAGTTATTACTAATCTGTTGTAGTTATTACTAATCTGTGGTAGTTATTACTAATCTGTGGTAGTTATTACTAATCTGTGGTAGTTATTACTATAATGTGGTAGTTATTACTGTCATGTGGTAGTTATTACTGTCATGTGGTAGTTATTACTGTCATGTGGTAGTTATTACTATATTGTGGTAGTTATTACTATATTGTGGTAGTTATCACTATCATGTGGTAGTTATCACTATCATGTGCTAGTTATTACAATCATGTGCTAGTTATTACAATCATGTGCTAGTTATTACAATCATGTGCTAGTTATTACAATCATGTGCTAGTTATTACAATCATGTGCTAGTTATTACTATAATGTGCTAGTTACTACTATAATGTGGTAGTTATTACTAATCTGTGGTAGTTATTACTAATCTGTGGTAGTTATTACTATAGTGTGGTAGTTATTACTATAGTGTGGTATAGTGTGGTAGTTATTACTAATCTGTTGTAGTTATTACTAATCTGTGGTAGTTATTACTAATCTGTGGTAGTTATTACTATAATGTGGTAGTTATTACTATAATGTGGTAGTTATTACTATAATGTGGTAGTTATTACTATAATGTGGTAGTTATTACTATAATGTGGTAGTTATTACTAATCTGTGGTAGTTATTACTATAGTGTGGTAGTTATTACTATAGTGTGGTAGTTATTACTATAGTGTGGTAGTTATTACTATAGTGTGGTAGTTATTACTATAGTGTGGTAGTTATTACTATAATGTGGTAGTTATTACTAATCTGTGGTAGTTATTACTAATCTGTGGTAGTTATTACTAATCTGTTGTAGTTATTACTAATCTGTGGTAGTTATTACTAATCTGTGGTAGTTATTACTAATCTGTGGTAGTTATTACTAATCTGTGGTAGTTATTACTATAGTGCGGTAGTTATTACTATAGTGCGGTAGTTATTACTATAATGCGGTAGTTATTACTATAATGGGGTAGTTATTACTATAATGTGGTAGTTATTACTATAATGTGATAGTTATTACTATAATGTGGTAGTTATTACTATAATGTGGTAGTTATTACTAATCTGTGGTAGTTATTACTATAGTGTGGTAGTTATTACTATAGTGTGGTAGTTAATACTATAGTGTGGTAGTTATTACTAATCTGTGGTAGTTATTACTATAGTGTGGTAGTTATTACTATAGTGTGGTAGTTATTACTATAATGTGGTAGTTATTACTAATCTGTGGTAGTTATTACTATAGTTTGGTTGTTATTACTGTAATGTGGTAGTTATTACTATAGTGTGGTAGTTATTACTATAGTGTGGTAGTTATTACTATAATGTGGTAGTTATTACTAATCTGTGGTAGTTATTACTATAGTTTGGTTGTTATTGCTGTAATGTGGTAGTTATTAATGTAATGTGGTAGTTATTACTAATCTGTGGTAGTTATTACTATAATGTGGTAGTTATTACTATAATGTGGTAGTTATTACCATAATGTGGTAGTTATTACCATAATGTGGTAGTTATTACCATAATGTGGTAGTTATTACTAATCTGTGGTAGTTATTACTATAGTGTGGTAGTTATTACTAATCTGTGGTAGTTATT
Source organism: Salvelinus fontinalis (assembly GCF_029448725.1). Classification (NCBI taxonomy): domain Eukaryota; kingdom Metazoa; phylum Chordata; class Actinopteri; order Salmoniformes; family Salmonidae; genus Salvelinus; species Salvelinus fontinalis. The sequence goes on from NC_074682.1 coordinate 47,366,934, forward strand.
ACTATGATGTGGTAGTTATTACTATAATGTGGTAGTTATTACTATAATGTGGTAGTTATTACTATAATGTGGTAGTTATTACTATAGTGTGGTAGTTATTACTATAGTGTGGTAGTTATTACTATAGTGTGGTAGTTATTACTATAGTGTGGTAGTTATTACTATAGTGTGGTAGTTTTTACTATAGTGTGGTAGTTTTTACTATAGTGTGGTAGTTTTTACTATAGTGTGGTAGTTTTTACTAAAGTGTGGTAGTTATTACTATAGTGTGGTAGTTATTACTATAGTGTGGTAGTTATTACTATAGTGTGGTAGTTATTACTATAATGTGGTAGTTATTACTATAATGTGGTAGTTATTACTAATCTGTGGTAGTTATTACTAATCTGTGGTAGTTATTACTGTAATGTGGTAGTTATTACTATAGTGTGGTGGTTATTACTGTAATGTGGTAGTTATTACTGTAATGTGGTAGTTATTACTACAGCGTGGTAGTTATTACTATAGTGTGGTAGTTATTACTATAGTGTGGTAGTTATTACTATAGTGTGGTAGTTATTACTATAACGTGGTAGTTATTACTATAACGTGGTAGTTATTACTATAACGTGGTAGTTATTACTATAACGTGGTAGTTATTACTATAACGTGGTAGTTATTACTATAGTGTGGTAGTTATTACTATAGTGTGGTAGTTATTACAATAGTGTGGTAGTTATTACAAATCTGTGGTAGTTATTACTATAATGTGGTAGTTATTACTATAATGTGGTAGTTATTAATATAATGTGGTAATTATTACTAATCTGTGGTAGTTATTACTATCATGTGGTAGTTATTACTGTCATGTGGTAATTATTACTAATCTGTGGTAGTTATTACTATAATATGCTATTTATTACAAATCTGTGGTAGTTATTACTATGATGTGCTAGTTATTACTATAATATGCTATTTATTACAAATCTGTGGTAGTTATTACTATGATAAGCTAGTTATTACTGTCATGTGGTAGTTATTACTGTCATGTGGTAGTTATTACTAATCTGTGGTAGTTATTACTATAATATGCTATTTATGACAAATCTGTGGTAGTTATTACTATCATGTGGTAGTTATCACTATCATGTGCTAGTTATTACAATCATGTGCTAGTTATTACAATCATGTGCTAGTTATTACAATCATGTGCTAGTTATTACAATCATGTGCTAGTTATTACAATCATGTGCTAGTTATTACTATAATGTGCTAGTTACTACTATAATGTGGTAGTTATTACAATCATGTGCTAGTTATTACAATCATGTGCTAGTTATTACAATCATGTGCTAGTTATTACTATAATGTGCTAGTTATTACTATATTGTGGTAGTTATCACTATCATGTGGTAGTTATCACTATCATGTGCTAGTTATTACAATCATGTGCTAGTTATTACAATCATGTGCTAGTTATTACAATCATGTGCTAGTTATTACAATCATGTGCTAGTTATTACTATAATGTGCTAGTTACTACTATAATGTGGTAGTTATTACTAATCTGTGGTAGTTATTACTAATCTGTGGTAGTTATTACTATAGTGTGGTAGTTATTACTATAGTGTGGTATAGTGTGGTAGTTATTACTAATCTGTTGTAGTTATTACTAATCTGTGGTAGTTATTACTAATCTGTGGTAGTTATTACTATAATGTGGTAGTTATTACTATAATGTGGTAGTTATTACTATAATGTGGTAGTTATTACTATAATGTGGTAGTTATTACTATAATGTGGTAGTTATTACTAATCTGTGGTAGTTATTACTATAGTGTGGTAGTTATTACTATAGTGTGGTAGTTATTACTATAGTGTGGTAGTTATTACTATAGTGTGGTAGTTATTACTATAATGTGGTAGTTATTACTAATCTGTGGTAGTTATTACTAATCTGTGGTAGTTATTACTAATCTGTTGTAGTTATTACTAATCTGTGGTAGTTATTACTAATCTGTGGTAGTTATTACTAATCTGTGGTAGTTATTACTAATCTGTGGTAGTTATTACTATAGTGCGGTAGTTATTACTATAGTGCGGTAGTTATTACTATAATGCGGTAGTTATTACTATAATGGGGTAGTTATTACTATAATGTGGTAGTTATTACTATAATGTGATAGTTATTACTATAATGTGGTAGTTATTACTATAATGTGGTAGTTATTACTAATCTGTGGTAGTTATTACTATAGTGTGGTAGTTATTACTATAGTGTGGTAGTTATTACTATAGTGTGGTAGTTATTACTAATCTGTGGTAGTTATTACTATAGTGTGGTAGTTATTACTATAGTGTGGTAGTTATTACTATAATGTGGTAGTTATTACTAATCTGTGGTAGTTATTACTATAGTTTGGTTGTTATTACTGTAATGTGGTAGTTATTACTATAGTGTGGTAGTTATTACTATAGTGTGGTAGTTATTACTATAATGTGGTAGTTATTACTAATCTGTGGTAGTTATTACTATAGTTTGGTTGTTATTGCTGTAATGTGGTAGTTATTAATGTAATGTGGTAGTTATTACTAATCTGTGGTAGTTATTACTATAATGTGGTAGTTATTACTATAATGTGGTAGTTATTACTATAATGTGGTAGTTATTACCATAATGTGGTAGTTATTACCATAATGTGGTAGTTATTACCATAATGTGGTAGTTATTACTAATCTGTGGTAGTTATTACTATAGTGTGGTAGTTATTACTAATCTGTGGTAGTTATTACTATGATGTGGTAGTTATTACTATAATGTGGTAGTTATTACTATAATGTGGTAGTTATTACTATAGTGTGGTAGTTATTACTATAGTGTGGTAGTTATTACTATAGTGTGGTAGTTATTACTATAGTGTGGTAGTTATTACTATAGTGTGGTAGTTTTTACTATAGTGTGGTAGTTTTTACTATAGTGTGGTAGTTTTTACTATAGTGTGGTAGTTTTTACTAAAGTGTGGTAGTTATTACTATAGTGTGGTAGTTATTACTATAGTGTGGTAGTTATTACTATAGTGTGGTAGTTATTACTATAATGTGGTAGTTATTACTATAATGTGGTAGTTATTACTAATCTGTGGTAGTTATTACTAATCTGTGGTAGTTATTACTGTAATGTGGTAGTTATTACTATAGTGTGGTAGTTATTACTGTAATGTGGTAGTTATTACTGTAATGTGGTAGTTATTACTACAGCGTGGTAGTTATTACTATAGTGTGGTAGTTATTACTATAGTGTGGTAGTTATTACTATAGTGTGGTAGTTATTACTATAACGTGGTAGTTATTACTATAACGTGGTAGTTATTACTATAACGTGGTAGTTATTACTATAACGTGGTAGTTATTACTATAGTGTGGTAGTTATTACTATAGTGTGGTAGTTATTACAATAGTGTGGTAGTTATTACAAATCTGTGGTAGTTATTACTATAATGTGGTAGTTATTACTATAATGTGGTAGTTATTAATATAATGTGGTAATTATTACTAATCTGTGGTAGTTATTACTATCATGTGGTAGTTATTACTGTCATGTGGTAATTATTACTAATCTGTGGTAGTTATTACTATAATATGCTATTTATTACAAATCTGTGGTAGTTATTACTATGATGTGCTAGTTATTACTATAATATGCTATTTATTACAAATCTGTGGTAGTTATTACTATGATGTGCTAGTTATTACTGTCATGTGGTAGTTATTACTGTCATGTGGTAGTTATTACTAATCTGTGGTAGTTATTACTATAATATGCTATTTATGACAAATCTGTGGTAGTTATTACTATCATGTGCTAGTTATTACTGTCATGTGGTAGTTATTACTGTCATGTGGTAGTTATTACTGTCATGTGGTAGTTATTACTGTCATGTGGTAGTTAATACTTACCTGTGGTAATTATTACTTATCTGTGGTAATTATTACTTATCTGTGGTAGTTATTACTATAATGTGGTAGTGATTACTAATCTGTGGTAGTTATTACTATAACGTGGTTGTTATTACTATAGTGTGGTAGTTATTACTATAGTGTGGTAGTTATTACTAATCTGTGTTAGTTATTACTAATCTGTGGTAGTTATTACTAATCTGTGGTAGTTATTACTGTAATGTGGTAGTTATTACTGCAATGTGGTAGTTATTACTGTAATGTGGTAGTTATTACTATAGTGTGGTAGTTATTACTATAACGTGGTAGTTATTACTATAACGTGGTAGTTATTACTATAACGTGGTAGTTATTACTATAACGTGGTAGTTATTACTATAACGTGGTAGTTATTACTATAACGTGGTAGTTATTACTATAGTGTGGTAGTTATTACTATAGTGTGGTAGTTATTACTATAGTGTGGTAGTTATTACTAATCTGTGGTAGTTATTACTATAATGTGGTAGTTATTACTATAATGTGGTAGTTATTACTATAATGTGGTAGTTATTACTATAATGTGGTAGTTATTACTATAATGTGGTAATTATTACTAATCTGTGGTAGTTATTACTATCATGAGGTAGTTATTACTATAATGTGGTAGTTATTACTATAATGTGGTAGTTATTAATATAATGTGGTAATTATTACTAATCTGTGGTAGTTATTACTATCATGTGGTAGTTATTACTGTCATGTGGTAATTATTACTAATCTGTGGTAGTTATTACTATAATATGCTATTTATTACAAATCTGTGGTAGTTATTACTATGATGTGCTAGTTATTACTATAATATGCTATTTATTACAAATCTGTGGTAGTTATTACTATGATGTGCTAGTTATTACTGTCATGTGGTAGTTATTACTGTCATGTGGTAGTTATTACTAATCTGTGGTAGTTATTACTATAATATGCTATTTATTACAAATCTGTGGTAGTTATTACTATCATGTGCTAGTTATTACTGTCATGTGGTAGTTATTACTGTCATGTGGTAGTTATTACTGTCATGTGGTAGTTATTACTGTCATGTGGTAGTTAATACTTACCTGTGGTAATTATTACTTATCTGTGGTAATTATTACTTATCTGTGGTAGTTATTACTATAATGTGGTAGTGATTACTAATCTGTGGTAGTTATTACTATAACGTGGTAGTTATTACTATAGTGTGGTTGTTATTACTATAGTGTGGTAGTTATTACTATAGTGTGGTAGTTATTACTAATCTGTGGTAGTTATTACTAATCTGTGGTAGTTATTACTAATCTGTGGTAGTTATTACTGTAATGTGGTAGTTATTACTGCAATGTGGTAGTTATTACTGTAATGTGGTAGTTATTACTATAGTGTGGTAGTTATTACTATAGTGTGGTAGTTATTACTATAACGTGGTAGTTATTACTATAACGTGGTAGTTATTACTATAACGTGGTAGTTATTACTATAACGTGGTAGTTATTACTATAACGTGGTAGTTATTACTATAACGTGGTAGTTATTACTATAGTGTGGTAGTTATTACTATAGTGTGGTAGTTATTACTATAGTGTGGTAGTTATTACTAATCTGTGGTAGTTATTACTATAATGTGGTAGTTATTACTATAATGTGGTAGTTATTACTATAATGTGGTAGTTATTACTATAATGTGGTAATTATTACTAATCTGTGGTAGTTATTACTATCATGAGGTAGTTATTACTGTCATGTGGTAGTTATTACTATTATGTGGTAATTATTACTAATCTGTGGTAGTTATTACTATGATATGCTATTTATTACTAATCTGTGGTAGTTATTACTATCATGTGCTAGTTATTACTGTCATGTGGTATTTATTACTGTCATGTGGTAGTTATTACTGTCATGTGGTAGTTATTACTGTCATGTGGTAGTTATTACTGTCATGTGGTAGTTATTACTATCATGTGGTAGTTATTACTATCATGTGGTAGTTATTACTATCATGTGGTAGTTATTACTATCACGTGGTAGTTAATACTTACCTGTGGTAGTTATTACTTATCTGTGGTAATTATTACTTATCTGTGGTAATTATTACTTATCTGTGGTAGTTATTACTATAATGTGGTAGATATTACTATAGTGTGGTAGTTATTACTATAGTGTGGTAGTTATTACTATAATGTGGTAGTTATTACTAATCTGTGGTAGTTATTACTAATCTGTGGTAGTTATTACTAATCTGTGGTAGTTATTACTATAATGTGATAGTTATTACTATAATGTGGTAGTTATTACTATAATGTGTTAGTTATTACTATAATGTGGTAGTTATTACTATAATGTGGTAGTTATTACTAATCTGTGGTAGTTATTCCTAATCTGTGGCAGTTATTACTATAGTGTGGTAGTTATTACTATAGTGTGGTAGTTATTACTATAGTGTGGTAGTTATTACTATAGTGTGGTAGTTATTACTATAGTGTGGTAGTTATTACTATAGTGTGGTAGTTATTGCTAATCTGTGGTAGTTATTACTAATCTGTGGTAGTTATTACTATAGTGTGGTAGTTATTACTGTAATGTGGTAGTTATTACTATCATGTGGTAGTTATTACTATCATGTGGTAGTTATTACTATAATGTGGTAGTTATTACTAATCTGGGGTAGTTATTACTGTAATGTGGTAGTTATTACTGTAATGTGGTAGTGATTACTATAGTGTGGTTGTTATTACTATAGTGTGGTAGTTATTACTATAGTGTGGTAGTTATTACTATAATGTGGTAGTTATTACTATAATGTGGTAGTTATTACTAATCTGTGGTAGTTATTACTAATCTGTGGTAGTTATTACTATAATGCGGTAGTTATTACTATAATGCGGTAGTTATTACTATAATGCGGTAGTTTTTACTATAGTGCGGTAGTTTTTACTATAGTGCGGTAGTTTTTACTATAGTGCGGTAGTTTTTACTATAGTGTGGTAGTTTTTACTATAGTGTGGTAGTTTTTACTATAGTGTGGTAGTTATTACTATAGTGTGTTAGTTATTACTATAGTGTGGTAGTTATTACTATAGTGTGGTAGTTATTACTATAATGTGGTAGTTATTACTATATTGTGGTAGTTATTACTATAATGTGGTAGTTATTACTAATCTGTGGTAGTTATTACTATAGTGTGGTAGTTATTACTATAGTGTGGTAGTTATTACTATAGTGTGGTAGTCATTACTATAGTGTGGTAGTTATTACTATAGTGTGGTAGTTATTACTATAGTGTGGTAGTTATTACTAATCTGTGGTAGTTATTACTAATCTGTGGTAGTTATTACTAATCTGTGGTAGTTATTACTAATCTGTGGTAGTTATTACTAATCTGTGGTAGTTATTACTGTAATGTGGTAGTTATTACTATAGTGTGGTAGTTATTACTGTAATGTGGTAGTTATTACTGTAATGTGGTAGTTATTACTACAGCGTGGTAGTTATTACTATAGTGTGGTAGTTATTACTATAGTGTGGTAGTTATTACTATAGTGTGGTAGTTATTACTATAACGTGGTAGTTATTACTATAACGTGGTAGTTATTACTATAACGTGGTAGTTATTACTATAACGTGGTAGTTATTACTATAGTGTGGTAGTTATTACTATAGTGTGGTAGTTATTACAATAGTGTGGTAGTTATTACAAATCTGTGGTAGTTATTACTATAATGTGGTAGTTATTACTATAATGTGGTAGTTATTAATATAATGTGGTAATTATTACTAATCTGTGGTAGTTATTACTATCATGTGGTAGTTATTACTGTCATGTGGTAATTATTACTAATCTGTGGTAGTTATTACTATAATATGCTATTTATTACAAATCTGTGGTAGTTATTACTATGATGTGCTAGTTATTACTATAATATGCTATTTATTACAAATCTGTGGTAGTTATTACTATGATGTGCTAGTTATTACTGTCATGTGGTAGTTATTACTGTCATGTGGTAGTTATTACTAATCTGTGGTAGTTATTACTATAATATGCTATTTATGACAAATCTGTGGTAGTTATTACTATCATGTGCTAGTTATTACTGTCATGTGGTAGTTATTACTGTCATGTGGTAGTTATTACTGTCATGTGGTAGTTATTACTGTCATGTGGTAGTTAATACTTACCTGTGGTAATTATTACTTATCTGTGGTAATTATTACTTATCTGTGGTAGTTATTACTATAATGTGGTAGTGATTACTAATCTGTGGTAGTTATTACTATAACGTGGTTGTTATTACTATAGTGTGGTAGTTATTACTATAGTGTGGTAGTTATTACTAATCTGTGGTAGTTATTACTAATCTGTGGTAGTTATTACTAATCTGTGGTAGTTATTACTGTAATGTGGTAGTTATTACTGCAATGTGGTAGTTATTACTGTAATGTGGTAGTTATTACTATAGTGTGGTAGTTATTACTATAGTGTGGTAGTTATTACTATAACGTGGTAGTTATTACTATAACGTGGTAGTTATTACTATAACGTGGTAGTTATTACTATAACGTGGTAGTTATTACTATAACGTGGTAGTTATTACTATAACGTGGTAGTTATTACTATAGTGTGGTAGTTATTACTATAGTGTGGTAGTTATTACTGTAGTGTGGTAGTTATTACTAATCTGTGGTAGTTATTACTATAATGTGGTAGTTATTACTATAATGTGGTAGTTATTACTATAATGTGGTAGTTATTACTATAATGTGGTAGTTATTACTATAATGTGGTAATTATTACTAATCTGTGGTAGTTATTACTATCATGAGGTAGTTATTACTATAATGTGGTAGTTATTACTATAATGTGGTAGTTATTAATATAATGTGGTAATTATTACTAATCTGTGGTAGTTATTACTATCATGTGGTAGTTATTACTGTCATGTGGTAATTATTACTAATCTGTGGTAGTTATTACTATAATATGCTATTTATTACAAATCTGTGGTAGTTATTACTATGATGTGCTAGTTATTACTATAATATGCTATTTATTACAAATCTGTGGTAGTTATTACTATGATGTGCTAGTTATTACTGTCATGTGGTAGTTATTACTGTCATGTGGTAGTTATTACTAATCTGTGGTAGTTATTACTATAATATGCTATTTATTACAAATCTGTGGTAGTTATTACTATCATGTGCTAGTTATTACTGTCATGTGGTAGTTATTACTGTCATGTGGTAGTTATTACTGTCATGTGGTAGTTATTACTGTCATGTGGTAGTTAATACTTACCTGTGGTAATTATTACTTATCTGTGGTAATTATTACTTATCTGTGGTAGTTATTACTATAATGTGGTAGTGATTACTAATCTGTGGTAGTTATTACTATAACGTGGTAGTTATTACTATAGTGTGGTTGTTATTACTATAGTGTGGTAGTTATTACTATAGTGTGGTAGTTATTACTAATCTGTGGTAGTTATTACTAATCTGTGGTAGTTATTACTAATCTGTGGTAGTTATTACTGTAATGTGGTAGTTATTACTGCAATGTGGTAGTTATTACTGTAATGTGGTAGTTATTACTATAGTGTGGTAGTTATTACTATAGTGTGGTAGTTATTACTATAACGTGGTAGTTATTACTATAACGTGGTAGTTATTACTATAACGTGGTAGTTATTACTATAACGTGGTAGTTATTACTATAACGTGGTAGTTATTACTATAACGTGGTAGTTATTACTATAGTGTGGTAGTTATTACTATAGTGTGGTAGTTATTACTAATCTGTGGTAGTTATTACTATAATGTGGTAGTTATTACTATAATGTGGTAGTTATTACTATAATGTGGTAGTTATTACTATAATGTGGTAATTATTACTAATCTGTGGTAGTTATTACTATCATGAGGTAGTTATTACTGTCATGTGGTAGTTATTACTATTATGTGGTAATTATTACTAATCTGTGGTAGTTATTACTATGATATGCTATTTATTACTAATCTGTGGTAGTTATTACTATCATGTGCTAGTTATTACTGTCATGTGGTATTTATTACTGTCATGTGGTAGTTATTACTGTCATGTGGTAGTTATTACTGTCATGTGGTAGTTATTACTGTCATGTGGTAGTTATTACTATCATGTGGTAGTTATTACTATCATGTGGTAGTTATTACTATCATGTGGTAGTTATTACTATCACGTGGTAGTTAATACTTACCTGTGGTAGTTATTACTTATCTGTGGTAATTATTACTTATCTGTGGTAATTATTACTTATCTGTGGTAGTTATTACTATAATGTGGTAGATATTACTATAGTGTGGTAGTTATTACTATAGTGTGGTAGTTATTACTATAATGTGGTAGTTATTACTAATCTGTGGTAGTTATTACTAATCTGTGGTAGTTATTACTAATCTGTGGTAGTTATTACTATAATGTGATAGTTATTACTATAATGTGGTAGTTATTACTATAATGTGTTAGTTATTACTATAATGTGGTAGTTATTACTATAATGTGGTAGTTATTACTAATCTGTGGTAGTTATTCCTAATCTGTGGCAGTTATTACTATAGTGTGGTAGTTATTACTATAGTGTGGTAGTTATTACTATAGTGTGGTAGTTATTACTATAGTGTGGTAGTTATTACTATAGTGTGGTAGTTATTACTATAGTGTGGTAGTTATTACTATAGTGTGGTAGTTATTGCTAATCTGTGGTAGTTATTACTAATCTGTGGTAGTTATTACTATAGTGTGGTAGTTATTACTGTAATGTGGTAGTTATTACTATCATGTGGTAGTTATTACTATCATGTGGTAGTTATTACTATAATGTGGTAGTTATTACTAATCTGGGGTAGTTATTACTGTAATGTGGTAGTTATTACTGTAATGTGGTAGTGATTACTATAGTGTGGTTGTTATTACTATAGTGTGGTAGTTATTACTATAGTGTGGTAGTTATTACTATAATGTGGTAGTTATTACTATAATGTGGTAGTTATTACTAATCTGTGGTAGTTATTACTAATCTGTGGTAGTTATTACTATAATGCGGTAGTTATTACTATAATGCGGTAGTTATTACTATAATGCGGTAGTTTTTACTATAGTGCGGTAGTTTTTACTATAGTGCGGTAGTTTTTACTATAGTGCGGTAGTTTTTACTATAGTGTGGTAGTTTTTACTATAGTGTGGTAGTTTTTACTATAGTGTGGTAGTTATTACTATAGTGTGTTAGTTATTACTATAGTGTGGTAGTTATTACTATAGTGTGGTAGTTATTACTATAATGTGGTAGTTATTACTATATTGTGGTAGTTATTACTATAATGTGGTAGTTATTACTAATCTGTGGTAGTTATTACTATAGTGTGGTAGTTATTACTATAGTGTGGTAGTTATTACTATAGTGTGGTAGTCATTACTATAGTGTGGTAGTTATTACTATAGTGTGGTAGTTATTACTATAGTGTGGTAGTTATTACTAATCTGTGGTAGTTATTACTAATCTGTGGTAGTTATTACTAATCTGTGGTAGTTATTACTAATCTGTGGTAGTTATTACTAATCTGTGGTAGTTATTACTGTAATGTGGTAGTTATTACTATAGTGTGGTAGTTATTACTATAGTGTGGTAGTTTTTACTATAGTGTGGTAGTTTTTACTATAGTGTGGTAGTTTTTACTATAGTGTGGTAGTTTTTACTATAGTGTGGTAGTTATTACTATAGTGTGGTAGTTATTACTAGAATGTGGTAGTTATTACTAGAATGTGGTAGTTATTACTAATCTGTGGTAGTTATTACTATAGTGTGGTAGTTATTACTATAGTGTGGTAGTTATTACTAAAATGTGGTAGTTATTACTAATCTGTGGTAGTTATTACTAATCTGTGGTAGTTATTACTGTAATGTGGTAGTTATTACTGTAATGTGGTAGTTATTACTGTAATGTGGTAGTTATTACTGTAATGTGGTAGTTATTACTATAGTGTGGTAGTTATTACTATAGTGTGGTAGTTATTACCATAGTGTGGTAGTTATTACTATAGTGTGGTAGTTATTACTATAACGTGGTAGTTATTACTATAACGTGGTAGTTATTACTATAACGTGGTAGTTATTACTATAACGTGGTAGTTATTACTATAACGTGGTAGTTATTACTATAGTGTGGTAGTTATTACTATAGTGTGGTAGTTATTACTATAGTGTGGTAGTTATTACTAATCTGTGGTAGTTATTACTATAATGTGGTAGTTATTACTATAGTGTGGTAGTTATTACTATAGTGTGGTAGTCATTACTATAGTGTGGTAGTTATTACTATAGTGTGGTAGTTATTACTATAGTGTGGTAGTTATTACTAATCTGTGGTAGTTATTACTAATCTGTGGTAGTTATTACTAATCTGTGGTAGTTATTACTAATCTGTGGTAGTTATTACTGTAATGTGGTAGTTATTACTATAGTGTGGTAGTTATTCCTATAGTGTGGTAGTTTTTACTATAGTGTGGTAGTTTTTACTATAGTGTGGTAGTTTTTACTATAGTGTGGTAGTTTTTACTATAGTGTGGTAGTTATTACTAATCTGTGGTAGTTATTACTATAATGTGGTAGTTATTACTATAGTGTGGTAGTTATTACTATAGTGTGGTAGTCATTACTATAGTGTGGTAGTTATTACTATAGTGTGGTAGTTATTACTATAGTGTGGTAGTTATTACTAATCTGTGGTAGTTATTACTAATCTGTGGTAGTTATTACTAATCTGTGGTAGTTATTACTAATCTGTGGTAGTTATTACTGTAATGTGGTAGTTATTACTATAGTGTGGTAGTTATTCCTATAGTGTGGTAGTTATTACTATAGTGTGGTAGTTATTACTATAGTGTGGTAGTTATTACTATAGTGTGGTAGTTATTACTATAGTGTGGTAGTTTTTACTATAGTGTGGTAGTTTTTACTATAGTGTGGTAGTTATTACTATAGTGTGGTAGTTATTACTAGAATGTGGTAGTTATTACTAGAATGTGGTAGTTATTACTAGAATGTGGTAGTTATTACTAGAATGTGGTAGTTATTACTAATCTGTGGTAGTTATTACTATAGTGTGGTAGTTATTACTATAGTGTGGTGGTTATTACTATAGTGTGGCGGTTATTACTAAAATGTGGTAGTTATTACTAATCTGTGGTAGTTATTACTAATCTGTGGTAGTTATTACTAATCTGTGGTAGTTATTACTGTAATGTGGTAGTTATTACTGTAATGTGGTAGTTATTACTGTAATGTGGTAGTTATTACTATAGTGTGGTAGTTATTACTATAGTGTGGTAGTTATTACTATAGTGTGGTAGTTATTACTATAGTGTGGTAGTTATTACTATAACGTGGTAGTTATTACTATAACGTGGTAGTTATTACTATAACGTGGTAGTTATTACTATAACGTGGTAGTTATTACTATAGTGTGGTAGTTATTACTATAGTGTGGTAGTTATTACTAATCTGTGGTAGTTATTACTATAATGTGGTAGTTATTACTATAATGTGGTAGTTATTACTATAATGTGGTAATTATTACTAATCTGTGGTAGTTATTACTATCATGAGGTAGTTATTACTGTCATGTGGTAGTTATTACTATTATGTGCTAATTATTACTAATCTGTGGTAGTTATTACTATAATATGCTATTTATTACAAATCTGTGGTAGTTATTACTATCATGTGCTAGTTATTACTGTCATGTGGTATTTATTACTGTCATGTGGTAGTTATTACTGTCATGTGGTAGTTATTACTGTCATGTGGTAGTTATTACTGTCATGTGGTAGTTATTACTGTCATGTGGTAGTTATTACTATCATGTGGTAGTTATTTCTATCATGTGGTAGTTATTACTATCACGTGGTAGTTATTACTTATCTGTGGTAATTATTACTTATCTGTGGTAATTATTACTTATCTGTGGTAGTTATTACTATAATGTGGTAGATATTACTATAGTGTGGTAGTTATTACTATAGTCTGGTAGTTATTACTATAATGTGGTAGTTATTACTATAATGTGGTAGTTATTACTATAATGTGGTAGTTATTACTATAATGTGGTAGTTATTACTATAATGTGGTAGTTATTACTATAATGTGGTAGTTATTACTATAATGTGGTAGTTATTACTAATCTGTGGTAGTTATTACTAATATGTGGTAGTTATTACTAATCTGTGGCAGTTATTACTATAGTGTGGTAGTTATTACTATAGTGTGGTAGTTATTACTATAGTGTGGTAGTTATTACTATAGTGTGGTAGTTATTACTATAGTGTGGTAGTTATTGCTAATCTGTGGTAGTTATTACTAATCTGTGGTTGTTATTACTATAGTGTGGTAGTTATTACTGTAATGTGGTAGTTATTACTATCATGTGGTAGTTATTACTATAATGTGGTAGTTATTACTATAATGTGGTAGTTATTACTAATCTGTGGTAGTTATTACTAATCTGTGGTAGTTATTACTATAATATGCTATTTATTACAAATCTGTGGTAGTTATTACTATCATGTGCTAGTTATTACTGTCATGTGGTATTTATTACTGTCATGTGGTAGTTATTACTGTCATGTGGTAGTTATTACTGTCATGTGGTAGTTATTACTGTCATGTGGTAGTTATTACTGTCATGTGGTAGTTATTACTATCATGTGGTAGTTATTTCTATCATGTGGTAGTTATTACTATCACGTGGTAGTTATTACTTATCTGTGGTAATTATTACTTATCTGTGGTAATTATTACTTATCTGTGGTAGTTATTACTATAATGTGGTAGATATTACTATAGTGTGGTAGTTATTACTATAGTGTGGTAGTTATTACTAAAATGTGGTAGTTATTACTAATCTGTGGTAGTTATTACTAATCTGTGGTAGTTATTACTGTAATGTGGTAGTTATTACTGTAATGTGGTAGTTATTACTGTAATGTGGTAGTTATTACTGTAATGTGGTAGTTATTACTATAGTGTGGTAGTTATTACTATAGTGTGGTAGTTATTACCATAGTGTGGTAGTTATTACTATAGTGTGGTAGTTATTACTATAACGTGGTAGTTATTACTATAACGTGGTAGTTATTACTATAACGTGGTAGTTATTACTATAACGTGGTAGTTATTACTATAACGTGGTAGTTATTACTATAGTGTGGTAGTTATTACTATAGTGTGGTAGTTATTACTATAGTGTGGTAGTTATTACTAATCTGTGGTAGTTATTACTATAATGTGGTAGTTATTACTATAGTGTGGTAGTTATTACTATAGTGTGGTAGTCATTACTATAGTGTGGTAGTTATTACTATAGTGTGGTAGTTATTACTATAGTGTGGTAGTTATTACTAATCTGTGGTAGTTATTACTAATCTGTGGTAGTTATTACTAATCTGTGGTAGTTATTACTAATCTGTGGTAGTTATTACTGTAATGTGGTAGTTATTACTATAGTGTGGTAGTTATTCCTATAGTGTGGTAGTTTTTACTATAGTGTGGTAGTTTTTACTATAGTGTGGTAGTTTTTACTATAGTGTGGTAGTTTTTACTATAGTGTGGTAGTTATTACTAATCTGTGGTAGTTATTACTATAATGTGGTAGTTATTACTATAGTGTGGTAGTTATTACTATAGTGTGGTAGTCATTACTATAGTGTGGTAGTTATTACTATAGTGTGGTAGTTATTACTATAGTGTGGTAGTTATTACTAATCTGTGGTAGTTATTACTAATCTGTGGTAGTTATTACTAATCTGTGGTAGTTATTACTAATCTGTGGTAGTTATTACTGTAATGTGGTAGTTATTACTATAGTGTGGTAGTTATTCCTATAGTGTGGTAGTTTTTACTATAGTGTGGTAGTTTTTACTATAGTGTGGTAGTTTTTACTATAGTGTGGTAGTTTTTACTATAGTGTGGTAGTTTTTACTATAGTGTGGTAGTTTTTACTATAGTGTGGTAGTTATTACTATAGTGTGGTAGTTATTACTAGAATGTGGTAGTTATTACTAGAATGTGGTAGTTATTACTAGAATGTGGTAGTTATTACTAGAATGTGGTAGTTATTACTAATCTGTGGTAGTTATTACTATAGTGTGGTAGTTATTACTATAGTGTGGTGGTTATTACTATAGTGTGGCGGTTATTACTAAAATGTGGTAGTTATTACTAATCTGTGGTAGTTATTACTAATCTGTGGTAGTTATTACTAATCTGTGGTAGTTATTACTGTAATGTGGTAGTTATTACTGTAATGTGGTAGTTATTACTGTAATGTGGTAGTTATTACTATAGTGTGGTAGTTATTACTATAGTGTGGTAGTTATTACTATAGTGTGGTAGTTATTACTATAGTGTGGTAGTTATTACTATAACGTGGTAGTTATTACTATAACGTGGTAGTTATTACTATAACGTGGTAGTTATTACTATAACGTGGTAGTTATTACTATAGTGTGGTAGTTATTACTATAGTGTGGTAGTTATTACTAATCTGTGGTAGTTATTACTATAATGTGGTAGTTATTACTATAATGTGGTAGTTATTACTATAATGTGGTAATTATTACTAATCTGTGTTAGTTATTACTATCATGAGGTAGTTATTACTGTCATGTGGTAGTTATTACTATTATGTGCTAATTATTACTAATCTGTGGTAGTTATTACTATAATATGCTATTTATTACAAATCTGTGGTAGTTATTACTATCATGTGCTAGTTATTACTGTCATGTGGTATTTATTACTGTCATGTGGTAGTTATTACTGTCATGTGGTAGTTATTACTGTCATGTGGTAGTTATTACTGTCATGTGGTAGTTATTACTGTCATGTGGTAGTTATTACTATCATGTGGTAGTTATTTCTATCATGTGGTAGTTATTACTATCACGTGGTAGTTATTACTTATCTGTGGTAATTATTACTTATCTGTGGTAATTATTACTTATCTGTGGTAGTTATTACTATAATGTGGTAGATATTACTATAGTGTGGTAGTTATTACTATAGTCTGGTAGTTATTACTATAATGTGGTAGTTATTACTATAATGTGGTAGTTATTACTATAATGTGGTAGTTATTACTATAATGTGGTAGTTATTACTATAATGTGGTAGTTATTACTATAATGTGGTAGTTATTACTATAATGTGGTAGTTATTACTAATCTGTGGTAGTTATTACTAATATGTGGTAGTTATTACTAATCTGTGGCAGTTATTACTATAGTGTGGTAGTTATTACTATAGTGTGGTAGTTATTACTATAGTGTGGTAGTTATTACTATAGTGTGGTAGTTATTACTATAGTGTGGTAGTTATTGCTAATCTGTGGTAGTTATTACTAATCTGTGGTTGTTATTACTATAGTGTGGTAGTTATTACTGTAATGTGGTAGTTATTACTATCATGTGGTAGTTATTACTATAATGTGGTAGTTATTACTATAATGTGGTAGTTATTACTAATCTGTGGTAGTTATTACTAATCTGTGGTAGTTATTACTATAATATGCTATTTATTACAAATCTGTGGTAGTTATTACTATCATGTGCTAGTTATTACTGTCATGTGGTATTTATTACTGTCATGTGGTAGTTATTACTGTCATGTGGTAGTTATTACTGTCATGTGGTAGTTATTACTGTCATGTGGTAGTTATTACTGTCATGTGGTAGTTATTACTATCATGTGGTAGTTATTTCTATCATGTGGTAGTTATTACTATCACGTGGTAGTTATTACTTATCTGTGGTAATTATTACTTATCTGTGGTAATTATTACTTATCTGTGGTAGTTATTACTATAATGTGGTAGATATTACTATAGTGTGGTAGTTATTACTATAGTCTGGTAGTTATTACTATAATGTGGTAGTTATTACTATAATGTGGTAGTTATTACTATAATGTGGTAGTTATTACTATAATGTGGTAGTTATTACTATAATGTGGTAGTTATTACTATAATGTGGTAGTTATTACTATAATGTGGTAGTTATTACTAATCTGTGGTAGTTATTACTAATATGTGGTAGTTATTACTAATCTGTGGCAGTTATTACTATAGTGTGGTAGTTATTACTATAGTGTGGTAGTTATTACTATAGTGTGGTAGTTATTACTATAGTGTGGTAGTTATTACTATAGTGTGGTAGTTATTGCTAATCTGTGGTAGTTATTACTAATCTGTGGTTGTTATTACTATAGTGTGGTAGTTATTACTGTAATGTGGTAGTTATTACTATCATGTGGTAGTTATTACTATAATGTGGTAGTTATTACTATAATGTGGTAGTTATTACTAATCTGTGGTAGTTATTACTAATCTGTGGTAGTTATTACTATAGTGTGGTAGTTATTACTATAGTGTGGTAGTTATTACTATAGTGTGGTAGTTATTACTATAGTGTGGTAATTATTACTATAATGTGGTAGTTATTACTAATCTGTGGTAGTTATTACTATAGTTTGGTAGTTATTACTGTAATGTGGTAGTCATTACTGTAATGTGGTAGGTATTACTAATCTGTGGTAGTTATTACTAATCTGTGGTAGTTATTACTATAATGCGGTAGTTATTACTATAATGCGGTAGTTATTACTATAATGTGGTAGTTTTTACTATAGTGTGGTAGTTTTTACTATAGTGTGGTAGTTTTTACTATAGTGTGGTAGTTATTACTATAGTGTGGTAGTTATTACTATAATGTGGTAGTTATTACTATAATGTGGTAGTTATTACTATAATGTGGTAGTTATTACTAATCTGTGGTAGTTATTACTATAGTGTGGTAGTTATTACTATAGTGTGGTAGTCATTACTATAGTGTGGTAGTTATTACTATAGTGTGGTAGTTATTACTATAGTGTGGTAGTTATTACTATAGTGTGGTAGTTATTACTAATCTGTGGTAGTTATTACTAATCTGTGGTAGTTATTACTAATCTGTGGTAGTTATTACTATAGTGTGGTAGTTATTACTGTAATGTGGTAGTTATTACTATAGTGTGGTAGTTATTACTATAGTGTGGTAGTTATTACTATAGTGTGGTAGTTATTACTATAATGTGGTAGTTATTACTATAATGTGGTAGTTATTACTAATCTGTGGTAGTTATTACTATAGTTTGGTAGTTATTACTGTAATGTGGTAGTTATTACCGTAATGTGGTAGTTATTACTAATCTGTGGTAGTTATTACTATAATGCGGTAGTTATTACTATAATGTGGTAGTTTTTACTATAGTGTGGTAGTTTTTACTATAGTGTGGTAGTTTTTACTATAGTGTGGTAGTTATTACTATAGTGTGGTAGTTATTACTATAATGTGGTAGTTATTACTATAATGTGGTAGTTATTACTATAATGTGGTAGTTATTACTAATCTGTGGTAGTTATTACTATAGTGTGGTAGTTATTACTATAGTGTGGTAGTTATTACTGTAATGTGGTAGTTATTACTATAGTGTGGTAGTTATTACTATAGTGTGGTAGTTATTACTATAGTGTGGTAGTTATTACTATAGTGTGGTAGTTATTACTATAGTGTGGTAGTTATTACTATAGTGTGGTAGTTATTACTATAGTGTGGTAGTTATTACTAATCTGTGGTAGTTATTACTAATCTGTGGTAGTTATTACTAATCTGTGGTAGTTATTACTATAGTGTGGTAGTTATTACTGTAATGTGGTAGTTATTACTATAGTGTGGTAGTTATTACTATAGTGTGGTAGTTATTACTATAGTGTGGTAGTTATTACTATAATGTGGTAGTTATTACTATAATGTGGTAGTTATTACTAATCTGTGGTAGTTATTACTATAGTTTGGTAGTTATTACTGTAATGTGGTAGTTATTACCGTAATGTGGTAGTTATTACTAATCTGTGGTAGTTATTACTATAATGCGGTAGTTATTACTATAATGTGGTAGTTTTTACTATAGTGTGGTAGTTTTTACTATAGTGTGGTAGTTTTTACTATAGTGTGGTAGTTTTTACTATAGTGTGGTAGTTATTACTATAGTGTGGTAGTTATTACTATAATGTGGTAGTTATTACTATAATGTGGTAGTTATTACTAATCTGTGGTAGTTATTACTAATCTGTGGTAGTTATTACTATAGTGTGGTAGTTATTACTGTAATGTGGTAGTTATTACTATAGTGTGGTAGTTATTACCTTAGTGTGGTAGTTATTACTATAGTGTGGTAGTTATTACTATAATGTGGTAGTTATTACTAATCTGTGGTAGTTATTACTAATCTGTGGTAGTTATTACTAATCTGTGGTAGTTATTACTAATCTGTGGTAGTTATTACTATAGTGTGGTAGTTATTACTATAGTGTGGTAGTTATTACTATAGTGTGGTAGTTATTACTATAGTGTGGTAGTTATTACTATAATGTGGTAGTTATTACTATAATGTGGTAGTTATTACTAATCTGTGGTAGTTATTACTAATCTGTGGTAGTTATTACTGTAATGTGGTAGTTATTACTGTAATGTGGTAGTTATTACTAATCTGTGGTAGTTATTACTATAGTGTGGTAGTTATTACTATAGTGTGGTAGTTATTACTATAGTGTGGTAGTTATTACTATAGTGTGGTAGTTATTACTATAGTGTGGTAGTTATTACTATAATGTGGTAGTTATTACTATAATGTGGTAGTTATTACTAATCTGTGGTAGTTATTACTAATCTGTGGTAGTTATTACTAATCTGTGGTAGTTATTACTGTAATGTGGTAGTTATTACTGTAATGTGGTAGTTATTACTATAGTGTGGTAGTTATTACTATAGTGTGGTAGTTATTACTATAACGTGGTTGTTATTACTATAACGTGGTAGTTATTACTATAACGTGGTAGTTATTACTATAACGTGGTAGGTATTACTATAACGTGGTAGTAATTACTATAACGTGGTAGTTATTACTATAACGTGGTAGTTATTACTATAACGTGGTAGTTATTACTATAGTGTGGTAGTTATTACTATAATGTGGTAATTATTACTATCATGTGGTAGTTATTACTGTCATTTGGTAGTTATTACTATTATGTGGTAATTATTACTAATCTGTGGTAGTTATTACTATAACATGCTATTTATTACAAATCTGTGGTAGTTATTACTATCATGTGCTAGTTATTACTATCATGTGGTAGTTATTACTATAATGTGGTAGTTATTACTATAGTGTGGTAGTTTTTACTATAGTGTGGTAGTTTTTACTATAGTGTGGTAGTTTTTACTATAGTGTGGTAGTTTTTACTATAGTGTGGTAGTTTTTACTATAGTGTGGTAGTTTTTACTATAGTGTGGTAGTTTTTACTATAGTGTGGTAGTTATTACTATAGTGTGGTAGTTATTACTAATCTGTTGTAGTTATTACTAATCTGTGGTAATTATTACTTATCTGTGGTAGTTATTACTATAATGTGGTAGTTATTACTAATCTGTGGTAATTATTACTTATCTGTGGTAGTTATTACTATAATGTGGTAGTTATTACTATAGTGTGGTAGTTATTACTATAATGTGGTAGTTATTACTTATCTGTGGTAGTTATTACTATAATGTGGTAGTTATTACTAATCTGTGGTAATTATTACTTATCTGTGGTAGTTATTACTATAATGTGGTAGTTATTACTATAGTGTGGTAGTTATTACTATAATGTGGTAGTTATTACTTATCTGTGGTAGTTATTACTATAATGTGGTAGTTATTATTAATCTGTGGTAGTTATTACTAATCTGTGGTAGTTATTACTGTAATGTGGTAGTTATTACTGTAATGTGGTAGTTATTACTAATCTGTGGTAGTTATTACTATAGTGTGGTAGTTATTACTATAGTGTGGTAGTTATTACTATAGTGTGGTAGTTATTACTATAGTGTGGTAGTTATTACTATAGTGTGGTAGTTATTACTATAATGTGGTAGTTATTACTATAATGTGGTAGTTATTACTAATCTGTGGTAGTTATTACTAATCCGTGGTAGTTATTACTGTAATGTGGTAGTTATTACTGTAATGTGGTAGTTATTACTATAGTGTGGTAGTTATTACTATAGTGTGGTAGTTATTACTATAGTGTGGTAGTTATTACTATAACGTGGTTGTTATTACTATAACGTGGTTGTTATTACTATAACGTGGTAGTTATTACTATAACGTGGTAGTTATTACTATAACGTGGTAGTTATTACTATAACGTGGTAGTTATTACTATAACGTGGTAGTTATTACTATAACGTGGTAGTTATTACTATAACGTGGTAGTTATTACTATAACGTGGTAGTTATTACTATTATGTGGTAATTATTACTAATCTGTGGTAGTTATTACTATAATATGCTATTTATTACAAATCTGTGGTAGTTATTACTATCATGTGCTAGTTATTACTATCATGTGGTAGTTATTACTATAATGTGGTAGTTATTACTGTCATGTGGTAGTTATTACTGTCATGTGGTAGTTATTACTGTCAAGTGGTAGTTATTACTGTCATGTGGTAGTTATTACTGTCATGTGGTAGTTATTTCTATCATGTGGTAGTTATTACTATCATGTGGTAGTTATTACTATCATGTGGTAATTATTACTTATCTGTGGTAATTATTACTTATCTGTGGTAATTATTACTTATCTGTGGTAGTGATTACTAATCTGTGGTAGTGATTACTAATCTGTGGTAGTGATTACTAATCTGTGGTAGTGATTACTAATCTGTGGTAGTGATTACTAATCTGTGGTAGTGATTACTAATCTGTGGTAGTGATTACTAATCTGTGGTAGTGATTACTAATCTGTGGTAGTGATTACTAATCTGTGGTAATTATTACTTATCTGTGGTAGTTATTACTAATCTGTGGTAGTTATTACTATAATGTGGTAGTTAGTACTATAGTGTGGTAGTTATTACTATAGTGTGGTAGTTATTACTATAATGTGGTAGTTATTACTAATCTGTGGTAGTTATTACTAATCTGTGGTAGTTATTACTAATCTGTGGTAGTTATTACTATAGTGTGGTAGTTATTACTATAGTGTGGTAGTTATTACTGTAATGTGGTAGTTATTACTATAGTGTGGTAGTTATTACTATAGTGTGGTAGTTATTACTATAGTGTGGTAGTTATTACTATAGTGTGGTAGTTATTACTAATCTGTTGTAGTTATTACTAATCTGTTGTAGTTATTACTAATCTGTGGTAGTTATTACTATTATGTGGTAATTATTACTAATCTGTGGTAGTTATTACTATAATATGCTATTTATTACAAATCTGTGGTAGTTATTACTATCATGTGCTAGTTATTACTATCATGTGGTAGTTATTACTATAATGTGGTAGTTATTACTGTCATGTGGTAGTTATTACTGTCATGTGGTAGTTATTACTGTCATGTGGTAGTTATTTCTATCATGTGGTAGTTATTACTATCATGTGGTAGTTATTACTATCATGTGGTAGTTATTACTATCATGTGGTAATTATTACTTATCTGTGGTAATTATTACTTATCTGTGGTAGTGATTACTAATCTGTGGTAGTGATTACTAATCTGTGGTAGTGATTACTAATCTGTGGTAGTGATTACTAATCTGTGGTAGTGATTACTAATCTGTGGTAGTGATTACTAATCTGTGGTAGTTATTACTAATCTGTGGTAGTTATTACTAATCTGTGGTAATTATTACTTATCTGTGGTAGTTATTACTAATCTGTGGTAGTTATTACTATAATGTGGTAGTTATTACTATAGTGTGGTAGTTATTACTATAGTGTGGTAGTTATTACTATAATGTGGTAGTTATTACTAATCTGTGGTAGTTATTACTAATCTGTGGTAGTTATTACTAATCTGTGGTAGTTATTACTAATCTGTGGTAGTTATTACTATAGTGTGGTAGTTATTACTATAGTGTGGTAGTTATTACTGTAATGTGGTAGTTATTACTATAGTGTGGTAGTTATTACTATAGTGTGGTAGTTATTACTATAGTGTGGTAGTTATTACTAATCTGTTGTAGTTATTACTAATCTGTTGTAGTTATTACTAATCTGTGGTAGTTATTACTAATCTGTGGTAGTTATTACTGTCATGTGGTAGTTATTTCTGTCATGTGGTAGTTATTACTGTCATGTGGTAGTTATTACTGTCATGCGGTAGTTATTACTGTCATGCGGTAGTTATTACTGTCATGCGGTAGTTATTACTATAATGCGGTAGTTATTACTAATCTGTGGTAGTTTTTACTATAGTGTGGTAGTTATTACTATAGTGTGGTAGTTTTTACTATAGTGTGGTAGTTTTTACTATAGTGTGGTAGTTTTTACTATAGTGTGGTAGTTATTACTATAGTGTGGTAGTTATTACTATAGTGTGGTAGTTATTACTAATCTGTGGTAGTTATTACTAATCTGTGGTAGTTATTACTAATCTGTGGTAGTTATTACTAATCTGTGGTAGTTATTACTGTAATGTGGTAGTTATTACTATAGTGTGGTAGTTATTCCTATAGTGTGGTAGTTTTTACTATAGTGTGGTAGTTTTTACTATAGTGTGGTAGTTTTTACTATAGTGTGGTAGTTTTTACTATAGTGTGGTAGTTTTTACTATAGTGTGGTAGTTATTACTATAGTGTGGTAGTTATTACTAGAATGTGGTAGTTATTACTAGAATGTGGTAGTTATTACTAGAATGTGGTAGTTATTACTAGAATGTGGTAGTTATTACTAATCTGTGGTAGTTATTACTATAGTGTGGTAGTTATTACTATAGTGTGGTGGTTATTACTATAGTGTGGCAGTTATTACTAAAATGTGGTAGTTATTACTAATCTGTGGTAGTTATTACTAATCTGTGGTAGTTATTACTAATCTGTGGTAGTTATTACTGTAATGTGGTAGTTATTACTGTAATGTGGTAGTTATTACTGTAATGTGGTAGTTATTACTATAGTGTGGTAGTTATTACTATAGTGTGGTAGTTATTACTATAGTGTGGTAGTTATTACTATAGTGTGGTAGTTATTACTATAACGTGGTAGTTATTACTATAACGTGGTAGTTATTACTATAACGTGGTAGTTATTACTATAACGTGGTAGTTATTACTATAGTGTGGTAGTTATTACTATAGTGTGGTAGTTATTACTAATCTGTGGTAGTTATTACTATAATGTGGTAGTTATTACTATAATGTGGTAGTTATTACTATAATGTGGTAATTATTACTAATCTGTGTTAGTTATTACTATCATGAGGTAGTTATTACTGTCATGTGGTAGTTATTACTATTATGTGCTAATTATTACTAATCTGTGGTAGTTATTACTATAATATGCTATTTATTACAAATCTGTGGTAGTTATTACTATCATGTGCTAGTTATTACTGTCATGTGGTATTTATTACTGTCATGTGGTAGTTATTACTGTCATGTGGTAGTTATTACTGTCATGTGGTAGTTATTACTGTCATGTGGTAGTTATTACTGTCATGTGGTAGTTATTACTATCATGTGGTAGTTATTTCTATCATGTGGTAGTTATTACTATCACGTGGTAGTTATTACTTATCTGTGGTAATTATTACTTATCTGTGGTAATTATTACTTATCTGTGGTAGTTATTACTATAATGTGGTAGATATTACTATAGTGTGGTAGTTATTACTATAGTCTGGTAGTTATTACTATAATGTGGTAGTTATTACTATAATGTGGTAGTTATTACTATAATGTGGTAGTTATTACTATAATGTGGTAGTTATTACTATAATGTGGTAGTTATTACTATAATGTGGTAGTTATTACTATAATGTGGTAGTTATTACTAATCTGTGGTAGTTATTACTAATATGTGGTAGTTATTACTAATCTGTGGCAGTTATTACTATAGTGTGGTAGTTATTACTATAGTGTGGTAGTTATTACTATAGTGTGGTAGTTATTACTATAGTGTGGTAGTTATTACTATAGTGTGGTAGTTATTGCTAATCTGTGGTAGTTATTACTAATCTGTGGTTGTTATTACTATAGTGTGGTAGTTATTACTGTAATGTGGTAGTTATTACTATCATGTGGTAGTTATTACTATAATGTGGTAGTTATTACTATAATGTGGTAGTTATTACTAATCTGTGGTAGTTATTACTAATCTGTGGTAGTTATTACTATAATATGCTATTTATTACAAATCTGTGGTAGTTATTACTATCATGTGCTAGTTATTACTGTCATGTGGTATTTATTACTGTCATGTGGTAGTTATTACTGTCATGTGGTAGTTATTACTGTCATGTGGTAGTTATTACTGTCATGTGGTAGTTATTACTGTCATGTGGTAGTTATTACTATCATGTGGTAGTTATTTCTATCATGTGGTAGTTATTACTATCACGTGGTAGTTATTACTTATCTGTGGTAATTATTACTTATCTGTGGTAATTATTACTTATCTGTGGTAGTTATTACTATAATGTGGTAGATATTACTATAGTGTGGTAGTTATTACTATAGTCTGGTAGTTATTACTATAATGTGGTAGTTATTACTATAATGTGGTAGTTATTACTATAATGTGGTAGTTATTACTATAATGTGGTAGTTATTACTATAATGTGGTAGTTATTACTATAATGTGGTAGTTATTACTATAATGTGGTAGTTATTACTAATCTGTGGTAGTTATTACTAATATGTGGTAGTTATTACTAATCTGTGGCAGTTATTACTATAGTGTGGTAGTTATTACTATAGTGTGGTAGTTATTACTATAGTGTGGTAGTTATTACTATAGTGTGGTAGTTATTACTATAGTGTGGTAGTTATTGCTAATCTGTGGTAGTTATTACTAATCTGTGGTTGTTATTACTATAGTGTGGTAGTTATTACTGTAATGTGGTAGTTATTACTATCATGTGGTAGTTATTACTATAATGTGGTAGTTATTACTATAATGTGGTAGTTATTACTAATCTGTGGTAGTTATTACTAATCTGTGGTAGTTATTACTATAGTGTGGTAGTTATTACTATAGTGTGGTAGTTATTACTATAGTGTGGTAGTTATTACTATAGTGTGGTAATTATTACTATAATGTGGTAGTTATTACTAATCTGTGGTAGTTATTACTATAGTTTGGTAGTTATTACTGTAATGTGGTAGTCATTACTGTAATGTGGTAGGTATTACTAATCTGTGGTAGTTATTACTAATCTGTGGTAGTTATTACTATAATGCGGTAGTTATTACTATAATGCGGTAGTTATTACTATAATGTGGTAGTTTTTACTATAGTGTGGTAGTTTTTACTATAGTGTGGTAGTTTTTACTATAGTGTGGTAGTTATTACTATAGTGTGGTAGTTATTACTATAATGTGGTAGTTATTACTATAATGTGGTAGTTATTACTATAATGTGGTAGTTATTACTAATCTGTGGTAGTTATTACTATAGTGTGGTAGTTATTACTATAGTGTGGTAGTCATTACTATAGTGTGGTAGTTATTACTATAGTGTGGTAGTTATTACTATAGTGTGGTAGTTATTACTATAGTGTGGTAGTTATTACTAATCTGTGGTAGTTATTACTAATCTGTGGTAGTTATTACTAATCTGTGGTAGTTATTACTATAGTGTGGTAGTTATTACTGTAATGTGGTAGTTATTACTATAGTGTGGTAGTTATTACTATAGTGTGGTAGTTATTACTATAGTGTGGTAGTTATTACTATAATGTGGTAGTTATTACTATAATGTGGTAGTTATTACTAATCTGTGGTAGTTATTACTATAGTTTGGTAGTTATTACTGTAATGTGGTAGTTATTACCGTAATGTGGTAGTTATTACTAATCTGTGGTAGTTATTACTATAATGCGGTAGTTATTACTATAATGTGGTAGTTTTTACTATAGTGTGGTAGTTTTTACTATAGTGTGGTAGTTTTTACTATAGTGTGGTAGTTATTACTATAGTGTGGTAGTTATTACTATAATGTGGTAGTTATTACTATAATGTGGTAGTTATTACTATAATGTGGTAGTTATTACTAATCTCTGGTAGTTATTACTATAGTGTGGTAGTTATTACTATAGTGTGGTAGTTATTACTGTAATGTGGTAGTTATTACTATAGTGTGGTAGTTATTACTATAGTGTGGTAGTTATTACTATAGTGTGGTAGTTATTACTATAGTGTGGTAGTTATTACTATAGTGTGGTAGTTATTACTAATCTGTGGTAGTTATTACTAATCTGTGGTAGTTATTACTAATCTGTGGTAGTTATTACTATAGTGTGGTAGTTATTACTGTAATGTGGTAGTTATTACTATAGTGTGGTAGTTATTACTATAGTGTGGTAGTTATTACTATAGTGTGGTAGTTATTACTATAATGTGGTAGTTATTACTATAATGTGGTAGTTATTACTAATCTGTGGTAGTTATTACTATAGTTTGGTAGTTATTACTGTAATGTGGTAGTTATTACCGTAATGTGGTAGTTATTACTAATCTGTGGTAGTTATTACTATAATGCGGTAGTTATTACTATAATGTGGTAGTTTTTACTATAGTGTGGTAGTTTTTACTATAGTGTGGTAGTTTTTACTATAGTGTGGTAGTTTTTACTATAGTGTGGTAGTTTTTACTATAGTGTGGTAGTTATTACTATAGTGTGGTAGTTATTACTATAATGTGGTAGTTATTACTATAATGTGGTAGTTATTACTAATCTGTGGTAGTTATTACTAATCTGTGGTAGTTATTACTATAGTGTGGTAGTTATTACTGTAATGTGGTAGTTATTACTATAGTGTGGTAGTTATTACCTTAGTGTGGTAGTTATTACTATAGTGTGGTAGTTATTACTATAATGTGGTAGTTATTACTAATCTGTGGTAGTTATTACTAATCTGTGGTAGTTATTACTAATCTGTGGTAGTTATTACTAATCTGTGGTAGTTATTACTATAGTGTGGTAGTTATTACTATAGTGTGGTAGTTATTACTATAGTGTGGTAGTTATTACTATAATGTGGTAGTTATTACTATAATGTGGTAGTTATTACTAATCTGTGGTAGTTATTACTAATCTGTGGTAGTTATTACTGTAATGTGGTAGTTATTACTGTAATGTGGTAGTTATTACTAATCTGTGGTAGTTATTACTATAGTGTGGTAGTTATTACTATAGTGTGGTAGTTATTACTATAGTGTGGTAGTTATTACTATAGTGTGGTAGTTATTACTATAATGTGGTAGTTATTACTATAATGTGGTAGTTATTACTATAATGTGGTAGTTATTACTAATCTGTGGTAGTTATTACTAATCTGTGGTAGTTATTACTGTAATGTGGTAGTTATTACTGTAATGTGGTAGTTATTACTATAGTGTGGTAGTTATTACTATAGTGTGGTAGTTATTACTATAGTGTGGTAGTTATTACTATAACGTGGTTGTTATTACTATAACGTGGTAGTTATTACTATAACGTGGTAGTTATTACTATAACGTGGTAGGTATTACTATAACGTGGTAGTAATTACTATAACGTGGTAGTTATTACTATAACGTGGTAGTTATTACTATAACGTGGTAGTTATTACTATAACGTGGTAGTTATTACTATAGTGTGGTAGTTATTACTATAATGTGGTAATTATTACTATCATGTGGTAGTTATTACTGTCATTTGGTAGTTATTACTATTATGTGGTAATTATTACTAATCTGTGGTAGTTATTACTATAACATGCTATTTATTACAAATCTGTGGTAGTTATTACTATCATGTGCTAGTTATTACTATCATGTGGTAGTTATTACTATAATGTGGTAGTTATTACTATAGTGTGGTAGTTTTTACTATAGTGTGGTAGTTTTTACTATAGTGTGGTAGTTTTTACTATAGTGTGGTAGTTTTTACTATAGTGTGGTAGTTTTTACTATAGTGTGGTAGTTTTTACTATAGTGTGGTAGTTATTACTATAGTGTGGTAGTTATTACTAATCTGTTGTAGTTATTACTAATCTGTGGTAATTATTACTTATCTGTGGTAGTTATTACTATAATGTGGTAGTTATTACTAATCTGTGGTAATTATTACTTATCTGTGGTAGTTATTACTATAATGTGGTAGTTATTACTATAGTGTGGTAGTTATTACTATAATGTGGTAGTTATTACTTATCTGTGGTAGTTATTACTATAATGTGGTAGTTATTACTAATCTGTGGTAATTATTACTTATCTGTGGTAGTTATTACTATAATGTGGTAGTTATTACTATAGTGTGGTAGTTATTACTATAATGTGGTAGTTATTACTTATCTGTGGTAGTTATTACTATAATGTGGTAGTTATTATTAATCTGTGGTAGTTATTACTAATCTGTGGTAGTTATTACTGTAATGTGGTAGTTATTACTGTAATGTGGTAGTTATTACTAATCTGTGGTAGTTATTACTATAGTGTGGTAGTTATTACTATAGTGTGGTAGTTATTACTATAGTGTGGTAGTTATTACTATAGTGTGGTAGTTATTACTATAGTGTGGTAGTTATTACTATAGTGTGGTAGTTATTACTATAATGTGGTAGTTATTACTATAATGTGGTAGTTATTACTAATCTGTGGTAGTTATTACTAATCCGTGGTAGTTATTACTGTAATGTGGTAGTTATTACTGTAATGTGGTAGTTATTACTATAGTGTGGTAGTTATTACTATAGTGTGGTAGTTATTACTATAGTGTGGTAGTTATTACTATAACGTGGTTGTTATTACTATAACGTGGTTGTTATTACTATAACGTGGTAGTTATTACTATAACGTGGTAGTTATTACTATAACGTGGTAGTTATTACTATAACGTGGTAGTTATTACTATAACGTGGTAGTTATTACTATAACGTGGTAGTTATTACTATAACGTGGTAGTTATTACTATAACGTGGTAGTTATTACTATTATGTGGTAATTATTACTAATCTGTGGTAGTTATTACTATAATATGCTATTTATTACAAATCTGTGGTAGTTATTACTATCATGTGCTAGTTATTACTATCATGTGGTAGTTATTACTATAATGTGGTAGTTATTACTGTCATGTGGTAGTTATTACTGTCATGTGGTAGTTATTACTGTCAAGTGGTAGTTATTACTGTCATGTGGTAGTTATTACTGTCATGTGGTAGTTATTTCTATCATGTGGTAGTTATTACTATCATGTGGTAGTTATTACTATCATGTGGTAATTATTACTTATCTGTGGTAATTATTACTTATCTGTGGTAATTATTACTTATCTGTGGTAGTGATTACTAATCTGTGGTAGTGATTACTAATCTGTGGTAGTAATTACTAATCTGTGGTAGTGATTACTAATCTGTGGTAGTGATTACTAATCTGTGGTAGTGATTACTAATCTGTGGTAGTGATTACTAATCTGTGGTAGTGATTACTAATCTGTGGTAGTGATTACTAATCTGTGGTAATTATTACTTATCTGTGGTAGTTATTACTAATCTGTGGTAGTTAGTACTATAATGTGGTAGTTATTACTATAGTGTGGTAGTTATTACTATAATGTGGTAGTTATTACTAATCTGTGGTAGTTATTACTAATCTGTGGTAGTTATTACTAATCTGTGGTAGTTATTACTATAGTGTGGTAGTTATTACTATAGTGTGGTAGTTATTACTGTAATGTGGTAGTTATTACTATAGTGTGGTAGTTATTACTATAGTGTGGTAGTTATTACTATAGTGTGGTAGTTATTACTATAGTGTGGTAGTTATTACTAATCTGTTGTAGTTATTACTAATCTGTTGTAGTTATTACTAATCTGTGGTAGTTATTACTATTATGTGGTAATTATTACTAATCTGTGGTAGTTATTACTATAATATGCTATTTATTACAAATCTGTGGTAGTTATTACTATCATGTGCTAGTTATTACTATCATGTGGTAGTTATTACTATAATGTGGTAGTTATTACTGTCATGTGGTAGTTATTACTGTCATGTGGTAGTTATTACTGTCATGTGGTAGTTATTTCTATCATGTGGTAGTTATTACTATCATGTGGTAGTTATTACTATCATGTGGTAGTTATTACTATCATGTGGTAATTATTACTTATCTGTGGTAATTATTACTTATCTGTGGTAGTGATTACTAATCTGTGGTAGTGATTACTAATCTGTGGTAGTGATTACTAATCTGTGGTAGTGATTACTAATCTGTGGTAGTGATTACTAATCTGTGGTAGTGATTACTAATCTGTGGTAGTTATTACTAATCTGTGGTAGTTATTACTAATCTGTGGTAATTATTACTTATCTGTGGTAGTTATTACTAATCTGTGGTAGTTATTACTATAATGTGGTAGTTATTACTATAGTGTGGTAGTTATTACTATAGTGTGGTAGTTATTACTATAATGTGGTAGTTATTACTAATCTGTGGTAGTTATTACTAATCTGTGGTAGTTATTACTAATCTGTGGTAGTTATTACTAATCTGTGGTAGTTATTACTATAGTGTGGTAGTTATTACTATAGTGTGGTAGTTATTACTGTAATGTGGTAGTTATTACTATAGTGTGGTAGTTATTACTATAGTGTGGTAGTTATTACTATAGTGTGGTAGTTATTACTAATCTGTTGTAGTTATTACTAATCTGTTGTAGTTATTACTAATCTGTGGTAGTTATTACTAATCTGTGGTAGTTATTACTGTCATGTGGTAGTTATTTCTGTCATGTGGTAGTTATTACTGTCATGTGGTAGTTATTACTGTCATGCGGTAGTTATTACTGTCATGCGGTAGTTATTACTGTCATGCGGTAGTTATTACTGTCATGCGGTAGTTATTACTATAATGCGGTAGTTATTACTAATCTGTGGTAGTTTTTACTATAGTGTGGTAGTTATTACTATAGTGTGGTAGTTTTTACTATAGTGTGGTAGTTTTTACTATAGTGTGGTAGTTTTTACTATAGTGTGGTAGTTTTTACTATAGTGTGGTAGTTATTACTATAGTGTGGTAGTTATTACTATAATGTGGTAGTGATTACTAATCTTTGGTAGTGATTACTAATCTGTGGTAGTTATTACTAATCTGTGGTAGTTATTACTGTAATGTGGTAGTTATTACTGTAATGTGGTAGTCATTACTGTAGTGTGGTAGTTATTACTGTAGTGTGGTAGTTATTACTATAGTGTGGTAGTTATTACTATAGTGTGGTAGTTATTACTATAGTGTGGTAGTTATTACTATAGTGTGGTAGTTATTACTATAGTGTGGTAGTTATTACTAATCTGTTGTAGTTATTACTAATCTGTGGTAGTTATTACTAATCTGTGGTAGTTATTACTAATCTATGGTAGTTATTACTGTCATGTGGTAGTTATTACTGTCATGTGGTAGTTATTACTGTCATGTGGTAGTTATTACTGTCATGTGGTAGTTATTACTGTCATGTGGTAGTTATTACTGTCATGTGGTAGTTATTACTGTCATGTGGTAGTTATTACTGTCAAGTGGTAGTTATTACTGTCATGTGGTAGTTATTACTATAATGCGGTAGTTATTACTATAATGCGGTAGTTATTACTATAATGCGGTAGTTATTACTAATCTGTGGTAATTATTACTTATCTGTGGTAGTTATTACTATAGTGTGGTAGTTATTACTATAGTGTGGTAGTTATTACTATAATGTGGTAGTTATTACTAATCTGTGGTAGTTATTACTAATCTGTGGTAGTTATTACTATAGTGTGGTAGTTATTACTATAGTGTGGTAGTTATTACTATAGTGTGGTAGTTATTACTAATCTGTGGTAGTTATTACTATAGTGTGGTAGTTATTACTGTCATGTGGCAGTTATTACTGTCATGTGGCAGTTATTACTGTCATGTGGTAGTTATTACTATAGTGTGGTAGTTATTACTATAGTGTGGTAGTTATTACTATAGTGTGGTAGTTATTACTATAGTGTGGTAGTTATTACTATAGTGTGGTAGTTATTACTATAGTGTGGTAGTTATTACTATGATGTGGTAGTTATTACTATGGTGTGGTAGTTATTACTATAGTGTGGTAGTTATTACTATAACGTGGTAGTTTTTACTATAGTGTGGTAGTTTTTACTATAGTGTGGTAGTTTTTACTATAGTGTGGTAGTTTTTACTATAGTGTGGTAGTTATTACTAATCTGTGGTAGTTATTACTAATCTGTGGTAGTTATTACTAATCTGTGGTAGTTATTACTGTCATGTGGTAGTTATTACTGTCATGTGGTAGTTATTACTATAGTGTGGTAGTTATTACTATAGTGTGGTAGTTATTACTATAGTGTGGTAGTTATTACTATAGTGTGGTAGTTATTACTATAGTGTGGTAGTTATTACTATGATGTGGTAGTTATTACTATGGTGTGGTAGTTATTACTATAACGTGGTAGTTATTACTATAACGTGGTAGTTATTACTATAACGTGGTAGTTATTACTATAACGTGGTAGTTATTACTATAACGTGGTAGTTATTACTATAACGTGGTAGTTATTACTATAACGTGGTAGTTATTACTATAACGTGGTAATTATTACTATAACGTGGTAATTATTACTATAACGTGGTAATTATTACTATCATGTGGTAGTTATTACTGTCATTTGGTAGTTATTACTGTCATTTGGTAGTTATTACTAATCTGTGGTAGTTTTTACTATATTATGCTATTTATTACAAATCTGTGGTAGTTATTACTATCATGTGCTAGTTATTACTGTCATGTGCTAGTTATTACTGTCATGTGGCAGTTATTACTGTCATGTGGTAGTTATTACTATAGTGTGGTAGTTATTACTATAGTGTGGTAGTTATTACTATAGTGTGGTAGTTATTACTATAGTGTGGTAGTTATTACTATAGTGTGGTAGTTATTACTATGGTGTGGTAGTTATTACTATAGTGTGGTAGTTATTACTATAACGTGGTAGTTATTACTATAACGTGGTAGTTATTACTATAACGTAGTAGTTATTACTATAACGTGGTAGTTATTACTATAACGTGGTAGTTATTACTATAACGTGGTAGTTTTTACTATAACGTGGTACTTTTTACTATAGTGTGGTACTTTTTACTATAGTGTGGTAGTTTTTACTATAGTGTGGTAGTTTTTACTATAGTGTGGTAGTTTTTACTATAGTGTGGTAGTTTTTACTATAGTGTGGTAGTTATTACTAATCTGTGGTAGTTATTACTAATCTGTGGTAGTTATTACTAATCTGTGGTAGTTATTACTGTCATGTGGTAGTTATTACTGTCATGTGGTAGTTATTACTATAGTGTGGTAGTTATTACTATAGTGTGGTAGTTATTACTATAGTGTGGTAGTTATTACTATAGTGTGGTAGTTATTACTATAGTGTGGTAGTTATTACTATGATGTGGTAGTTATTACTATGGTGTGGTAGTTATTACTATAACGTGGTAGTTATTACTATAACGTGGTAGTTATTACTATAACGTGGTAGTTATTACTATAACGTGGTAGTTATTACTATAACGTGGTAGTTATTACTATAACGTGGTAGTTATTACTATAACGTGGTAGTTATTACTATAACGTGGTAATTATTACTATAACGTGGTAATTATTACTATAACGTGGTAATTATTACTATCATGTGGTAGTTATTACTGTCATTTGGTAGTTATTACTGTCATTTGGTAGTTATTACTAATCTGTGGTAGTTTTTACTATATTATGCTATTTATTACAAATCTGTGGTAGTTATTACTATCATGTGCTAGTTATTACTGTCATGTGCTAGTTATTACTGTCATGTGGCAGTTATTACTGTCATGTGGTAGTTATTACTATAGTGTGGTAGTTATTACTATAGTGTGGTAGTTATTACTATAGTGTGGTAGTTATTACTATAGTGTGGTAGTTATTACTATAGTGTGGTAGTTATTACTATGGTGTGGTAGTTATTACTATAGTGTGGTAGTTATTACTATAACGTGGTAGTTATTACTATAACGTGGTAGTTATTACTATAACGTAGTAGTTATTACTATAACGTGGTAGTTATTACTATAACGTGGTAGTTTTTACTATAACGTGGTAGTTTTTACTATAGTGTGGTAGTTTTTACTATAGTGTGGTAGTTTTTACTATAGTGTGGTAGTTTTTACTATAGTGTGGTAGTTTTTACTATAGTGTGGTAGTTTTTACTATAGTGTGGTAGTTATTACTAATCTGTGGTAGTTATTACTAATCTGTGGTAGTTATTACTAATCTGTGGTAGTTATTACTGTCATGTGGTAGTTATTACTGTCATGTGGTAGTTATTACTATAGTGTGGTAGTTATTACTATAGTGTGGTAGTTATTACTAT
Source organism: Salvelinus fontinalis (assembly GCF_029448725.1). Classification (NCBI taxonomy): domain Eukaryota; kingdom Metazoa; phylum Chordata; class Actinopteri; order Salmoniformes; family Salmonidae; genus Salvelinus; species Salvelinus fontinalis. The sequence goes on from NC_074682.1 coordinate 47,403,449, forward strand.
AGTGTGGTAGTTATTACTATAGTGTGGTAGTTATTACTATAGTGTGGTAGTTATTACTATGATGTGGTAGTTATTACTATGGTGTGGTAGTTATTACTATAACGTGGTAATTATTACTATAACGTGGTAATTATTACTATCATGTGGTAGTTATTACTGTCATTTGGTAGTTATTACTGTCATTTGGTAGTTATTACTAATCTGTGGTAGTTTTTACTATATTATGCTATTTATTACAAATCTGTGCTAGTTATTACTATCATGTGCTAGTTACTACTGTCATGTGCTAGTTATTACTGTCATGTGGCAGTTATTACTGTCATGTGGTAGTTATTACTATAGTGTGGTAGTTATTACTATAGTGTGGTAGTTATTACTATAGTGTGGTAGTTATTACTATAGTGTGGTAGTTATTACTATAGTGTGGTAGTTATTACTATGGTGTGGTAGTTATTACTATAACGTGGTAGTTATTACTATAACGTGGTAGTTATTACTATAACGTGGTAGTTATTACTATAACGTGGTAGTTATTACTATAACGTGGTAGTTATTACTATAACGTGGTAGTTATTACTATAACGTGGTAGTTTTTACTATAACGTGGTAGTTTTTACTATAGTGTGGTAGTTTTTACTATAGTGTGGTAGTTTTTACTATAGTGTGGTAGTTTTTACTATAGTGTGGTAGTTTTTACTATAGTGTGGTAGTTTTTACTATAGTGTGGTAGTTATTACTAATCTGTGGTAGTTATTACTAATCTGTGGTAGTTATTACTGTCATGTGGTAGTTATTACTGTCATGTGGTAGTTATTACTATAGTGTGGTAGTTATTACTATAGTGTGGTAGTTATTACTATAGTGTGGTAGTTATTACTATAGTGTGGTAGTTATTACTATAGTGTGGTAGTTATTACTATGATGTGGTAGTTATTACTATGGTGTGGTAGTTATTACTATAACGTGGTAGTTATTACTATAACGTGGTAGTTATTACTATAACGTGGTAGTTATTACTATAACGTGGTAGTTATTACTATAACGTGGTAGTTATTACTATAACGTGGTAGTTATTACTATAACGTGGTAGTTATTACTATAACGTGGTAATTATTACTATAACGTGGTAATTATTACTATAACGTGGTAATTATTACTATCATGTGGTAGTTATTACTGTCATTTGGTAGTTATTACTGTCATTTGGTAGTTATTACTAATCTGTGGTAGTTTTTACTATATTATGCTATTTATTACAAATCTGTGGTAGTTATTACTATCATGTGCTAGTTATTACTGTCATGTGCTAGTTATTACTGTCATGTGGCAGTTATTACTGTCATGTGGCAGTTATTACTGTCATGTGGTAGTTATTACTATAGTGTGGTAGTTATTACTATAGTGTGGTAGTTATTACTATAGTGTGGTAGTTATTACTATAGTGTGGTAGTTATTACTATAGTGTGGTAGTTATTACTATGGTGTGGTAGTTATTACTATAGTGTGGTAGTTATTACTATAACGTGGTAGTTATTACTATAACGTGGTAATTATTACTATAACGTAGTAGTTATTACTATAACGTGGTAGTTATTACTATAACGTGGTAGTTTTTACTATAACGTGGTAGTTTTTACTATAACGTGGTAGTTTTTACTATAGTGTGGTAGTTTTTACTATAGTGTGGTAGTTTTTACTATAGTGTGGTAGTTTTTACTATAGTGTGGTAGTTTTTACTATAGTGTGGTAGTTATTACTAATCTGTGGTAGTTATTACTCTCATGTGGTAGTTATTACTATAGTGTGGTAGTTATTACTATAGTGTGGTAGTTTTTACTATAGTGTGGTAGTTTTTACTATAGTGTGGTAGTTTTTACTATAGTGTGGTAGTTTTTACTATAGTGTGGTAGTTTTTACTATAGTGTGGTAGTTTTTACTATAGTGTGGTAGTTTTTACTATAGTGTGGTAGTTATTACTATAGTGTGGTAGTTATTACTATAGTGTGGTAGTTATTACTGTCATTTGGTAGTTATTACTGTCATTTGGTAGTTATTACTAATCTGTGGTAGTTATTACTATATTATGCTATTTATTACAAATCTGTGGTAGTTATTACTATCATGTTCTAGTTATTACTGTCATGTGCTAGTTATTACTGTCATGTGGTAGTTATTACTGTCATGTGGTAGTTATTACTGTCATGTGGTAGTTATTACTGTCATGTGGTAGTTATTACTATCATGTGGTAGTTATTACTATCATGTGGTAGTTAATACTTACCTGTGGTAATGATTACTTATCTGTGGTAGTGATTACTTATCTGTGGTAGTGATTACTAATCTGTGGTAGTGATTACTAATCTGTGGCAGTTATTACTAATCTTTGGTAATTATTACTTATCTGTGGTAGTTATTACTATAATTTGGTAGTTATTACTATAGTGTGGTAGTTATTACTATAGTGTGGTAGTTATTACTATAATGTGGTAGTTATTACTAATCTGTGGTAGTTATTACTAATCTGTGGTAGTTATTACTAATCTGTGGTAGTTATTACTAATCTGTGGTAGTTATTACTAATCTGTGGTAGTTATTACTAATCTGTGGTAGTTATTACTAATCTGTGGTAGTTATTACTAATCTGGTGTAGTTATTACTAATCTGTGGTAGTTATTACTAATCTGTGGTAGTTATTACTAATCTGTGGTAGTTATTACTAATCTGTGGTAGTTATTACTAATCTGTGGTAGTTATTACTATACTGTGGTAGTTATTACTATACTGTGGTAGTTATTACTATACTGTGGTAGTTATTACTATAATGTGGTAGTTTTACTATAATGTGGTAGTTTTACTATAATGTGTTAGTGATTACTAATCTGTGTTAGGTATTACTATCATGTGGTAGTGATTACTATCATGTGGTAGTTATTACTATCATGTGGTAGTTATTACTATCATGTGGTAGTTATTACTATACTGTGGTAGTTATCACTATACTGTGGTAGTTATTACTATACTGTGGTAGTTATTACTATACTGTGGTAGTGATTACTATAATGTGGTAGTGATTACTATAATGTGGTAGTGAATACTATACTGTGGTAGTGAATACTATACTGTGGTAGTTTTTACTATACTGTGGTAGTTATTACTATACTGTGGTAGTGATTACTATACTGTGGTAGTGATTACTATACTGTGGTAGTGATTACTATACTGTGGTAGTGATTACTAATCTGTGGTAGTGATTACTAATCTGTGGTAGTGATTACTAATCTGTGGTAGTGATTACTAATCTGTGGTAGTGATTACTAATCTGTGGTAGTGATTACTAATCTGTGGTAGTGATTACTATCATGTGGTAGTTATTACTATCATGTGGTAGTGATTACTCATCTGTGGTAGTGATTACTCATCTGTGGTAGTGATTACTCATCTGTGGTAGTGATTACTCATCTGTGGTAGTGATTACTCATCTGTGGTAGTGATTACTCATCTGTGGTAGTGATTACTCATCTGTGGTAGTTATTACTCATCTGTGGTAGTTATTACTAATCTGTGGTAGTTATTACTATGTGGTAGTTATTACTGTCATGTGTTAGTTATTACTATCATGTCGTAGTTATTACTATCATGTGGTAGTTATTACTATAATGTGGTAGTTATTACTATAATGTGGTAGTTATTACTATAATGTGGTAGTTATTACTATAATGTGGTAGTTATTACTATAATGTGGTAGTTATTACTATAATGTGGTAGTTATTAATAATATGTGGTAGTTATTACTATAATGTGGTAGTTATTACTATGTGGTAGTTATTACTATCATGTGTTAGTGATTACTATCATGTGGTAGTTATTATTATTTTTTATTTTTTTATTTGCTTAATTTCATCCCCTTTTCCCCCTAATTTTCGTGGTATCCAATCGCTAGTAATTACTATCTTGTCTCATCGCTACAACTCCCGTACGCGCTCGGGAGAGACGAAGGTCGAAAGTCATGCGTCCTCCGAAGCACAACCCAACCAAGCCGCACTGCTTCTTTAACACAGCGCGCCTCCAACCCGGAAGCCAGCCGCACCAATGTGTCGGAGGAAACACCGTGCACCTGGCCTCTTGGTTAGCATGCACTGCGCCCAGCCCGCCACAGGAGTCGCTGGAGCGCGATGAGACAAGGAAATCATTACCGGCCAAACCCTCCCTAACCCGGACGAAGCTAGCCCAATTGTGCGTCGCCCCACGGACCTCCCGGTCGCGGCCGGCTGCGACAGAGCCTGGGGGCGAACCCAGAGACTCTGGTGGCGCAGTTAGCACTGCGATGCAGTGCCCTAGACCACTGCGCCACCCGGGAGGCCCTATCATGTGGTAGTTATTACTATAATGTAGTAGTTATTACTAATCTGTGGTAGTGATTACTATAATGTGCAAGTTATTATTATAGTATATGGTGCTATGCTGGGTTATAGGAGGTGAAGGAGCCTAGGCGTGGATTGATTCACCCCCACACCTCACATATTGACAATCCACAAGACTGGATGGCCTCAGCTTCACCATCTCTGTCCCACAAGCACCCACAGTCGCACGAGCCGACTGTCTCAGAGCCGGAACAAGGGAAGAGAAGGGGGAGAGGAGGATGACGAAGCAGAACAAATGGAATGGAGGGAAAATCTGAGAAAGATTGAGAGAGAGAGGGAGGTGGAGACGAGGGCGAGAGAGAAAGAGTGGGAAAGGAGAAGATGAGAGCTAAAGGTAAAACAGGAGAGATAATAGCAGACAATAGAAAAAGGTATGAAGAGAAAGAAAGAGAGAACGTAAACATTTGCAAGAAAAAGGAAAGAGATGAAAAAGATAATATTATTCCTTTCATTCTCTCGTGGTGGTGCTAATCATCAGCTGCATCATCATCATCATCGTCATGGTAATATAGCACCTCATTGAATGAGAGCTCATTAAGTCCTTGAGGCCACAGTCGAGCCACAGCATCCCACTCTATTTAGTTATGCAACCGAGCTGCCACATTCGCTGGAAAGGATATTGCCATACTTATATATTATGAGACAGCTAAAAATAAAGAGAAGGTATATTTCATGAAATACATTTTTTTTTAAATGTGCCTCATAAAATATTTGATTAAGTTTGGGAAAGAGTGTAGTCTTACTTCCTAGCTGGGAGACTACCAATAACACAAGATTGTCTATTATTCATATTTGAGGCTCTACTCATTTCTATGGAAATATTGTGCCGGGACACAATATAACACCTCTGTGGACCGCCTTAGAATAAGATAAGGAGATGGATAACATTAAAACACATTCAGACGAAAGGACATCTACTATTCCTTTCTAATGCTACAACAACGAAACGATATAATGAATTATATGAACTAAATGGCCCTCTCTAGTACTACAGTGTCCTATACATTCAGACAACATTCAGCAACACGACTCCTGACAAGCTGTAATGGTCCCAAGGCCCAATCCTATCCCAGCTCATTAAGAATGCATGAGCACACCGAGAGAAGGGGAGAGCAGTTAAGCTAGGCTGTCTGTCAGAGAGAGGCGAGAGGCGAGAGAGGTGAGAGGCGAGAGGCGAGAGGCGAGAGAGACAGAGAGAGAGACGTAGAGAGAGAGAGACGTAGAGAGAGAGAGACGTAGCAAGAGAGACGGAGAGAGAGACGTAGTGAGAGAGACGGAGAGAGAGAGAGAGAGAGCGAGAGAGAGAGAGAACTTGTCAAATTAACTCTTGGGGCCTAGGGCAACGTAAGGGTGGAGAATTGCAGGGGAGAGGAGTGTGTGTGGTTTTGTGTGTGTGTGTTTTGTGGGGGAGGGTGAGGGAGTTTGTGTGTTTGCATAATGTACAGTGCATTCGGGAAGTATTCAGACTCCTTCACTTTTTTCAAATTTTGTTATGTTACAGCCTTATTCTAAAATTGATAAAAGTTGTATTTTTCACCTTTCTAACAAGTCAGGTCAACTGTAAGTGCTGTTATTGTGAAGTGGAAACGTCTAGGAGCAACAACACAATCTCACTGTGCTGAAGCACGTAATTGTAACAGCTGTCGTCGGTGGAAGAAGGTGAGGACCAAGGTGCAGCGTGGTAAGTGTTCATGATGTTTAATAATCATCAAAACAGAACACTGAATAACAAAATAACAAAGAAACAACCGAAAACAGTTCTGTCTGGTGCAGACACACAAAGACTGAAAATAACCACCCACAAAACCCAACAGAAAACAGGCTACCTAAATATGGTTCCCAATCAGAGACAATGACTAACACCTGCCTCTGATTGAGAACCATATCAGGCCAAACGAGAACACAGAAACACAAAACATAGATAACCCACCCAACTCACACCTTGACCACACCAGAACAAAGAAAATACAAAAGAACTATGGTCAGAACGTGACAGTAATGCGTAAAAGTAATCTGTTCTTGAATTCCAAACTGCCTCTGGAAGTGCCAGCACAAGAACTGTTTGTCTGGATCTTCATGGAATGGGTTTCCATGGCCGAGCAGCTGCACACAAGCCTAAAATCACTTTGAGCAGTGTCAAGCATCGGCTGGGATGATGTAAAGCTCGCCGCCATTGGACTCTGGAAACTTGTTTTCTTGAGTGATGAATCACGCTTCACCATCTGGCAGTCCGATGGATGAATCTGGGTTTTGCAGATGCTAGGAAAACGCTACTTGCCCGAATGCATAGTGCCAACTCTTAAGTTTGGTGGAGGAGGAATAATGGTCTGCGGCTGTTTTTCATGTTTCGGACTAGGCCCCTTAGTTCTTAACGCTACAGAATACACTGACATTCTAGACGGTTCTGTGCTTCCAACTATGTGGCAACAGTTTAGGGAAGGCCCTTTCCTGTTTCAGCATGACAATGCCCCCGTGCACAAAGCGAGGTCCATAGAGAAATGGTTTGTAGATATCGGTGTGGAAGAACTTGACTGGCCTGCACAGAACCCTGACCTCAACCCCATCTAACACCCTTGGGATGAATTGGAATGCCGACTGCAAGCCCGGCCTAATCGCCCAACGTCAGTGCCCAACCTCCCTAAGGCTCTTGTGGCTGAATGGAAGCAAGTCCCCACAGAATTCTTTAAAAAATATATATATATATTTCACCTTTATTTAACCAGGTAGGACAGTTGAGAACAAGTTCACATTTACAACTGCGACCTGGTCAAGATAAAGCAAAGCAATGCGACAAAAACAACACAGCGTTACAGTCAATAACACAATAGAAAAATCTGTACACAGGGTGTGCAAATGAAGTAAGGAGGTAAGGCAATAAATAGGCCAATAGTGGCGAGGTAATTACAATTCAGCAATTTACACTGTGCTATGTACTGATGAGGATGTGCAAGTAGAGATACTGGTGTGCAAAAGAGCAGAAAAACAAAAACAAATATGGGGATGATGTAGGTAGTTGGATGGGCTATTTACAGATGGGCTGTGTACAGCTGCAGTGATCGGTAAGCTGCTCTGACAGGTGATGCTTAAAGTTAGTGAGGGAGATATAAGTCTCCAACTTCAGTGATTTTTGCAATTCGTTCCAGTCATTGGCAGCAGAGAACTGGAAGGAAAGGCAGCCAAAGTAGGTGTTGGCTTTGGGGATGACCAGTGAAATATACCTGCTGGAGCGCGTGCTACGGGTGGGTGCTGCTATGGTGACCAGAGAGCTGAGATAAGGCGGAGCTTTACATAGCAAAGATTTATAGATCACCTGGAGCCAGTGGGTCTGGCGACGAATATGTAGCGAAGGCCAGCCGACGAGAGCATACAGGTCGCAGTGGTGGGTGGTATATGGGGCTTTGGTGACAAAACGGATGGCACTGTGATAAACTGCATCCAATTTGCTGAGTAGAGTGTTGGAGGCTATTTTGTAAATGACACTGCCGAAGTCAAGGATCGGTAGGATAGTCAGTTTTCCGAGGGTATGTTTGGCAGCATGAGTGAAAGAGGCTTTGTTGCGAAATAGGAAGCTGATTCTAGATTGAACTTTGGATTGGAGATGCTTAATATGAGTCTGGAAGGAGAGTTTACAGTCTAATCAGACACCTAGGTATTTGTAGTTGTCCACATATTCTAAGTCAGAACCGTCCAGAGTAGTGATGCTAGTCGGGCGGTTGGGTGCGGGCAGCGATCGGTTGAAGAGCATGCACTTAGATTTACTAGCATTTAAGAGTAGTTGGAGACCACGGAAGGAGTGTTGTATGGCGTTGAAGCTCAGTTGGAGGTTTGTTACCACAGTGTCCAAAGAAGGGCCAGATGTATACAGAATGGTGTCGTCTGCGTAGAGGTGGATCAAAGAATCACCCACAGCAAGAGCGACATTATTGATATATACAGAGAAAAGAGTCGACCCGAGAATTGAACCCTGTGGCACCCCCATAGAGACTGCCAGAGGTCCGGACAACAGGCCCTCCGATTTGACACACTGAACTCTATTTGAGAAGTAGTTAGTGAACCAGGCAAGGCAGTCTTTAGAGAAACCAAGGCTGTTTAGTCTGCCGTTGAGAACATGGTGATTGACAGAGTCGAAAGCTCCAACGTTCCAACATCTAGTGGAAAGCCTTCTCAGAAGAGTGAAGGCTGTTAAAGCAGCAAAGGGGGACCAACTCTATATTAATGCCACTGATTTTGGAATGAGATGTTTGACGAGCAGGTGTCCACATACTTGTGGTCATGTACTGTATCTGCGTGTATGTGACTCTTGTATTGTGTCAAGCAAGTCAAAGCACGTATATACAGGTAACCACCCTAATAAGGAAACACTTTAGTAAATGAAGGATACAAAGTATATTGAAAGAGTGTGGTTCCTGAGTTAATTAAGAAATGAAAATCCCATCATGCTTAGGGTCATGTATAAAAATGCCCAGCTGCCCATTATTTTGGCTATCATGGCTATATGAAGAGATCTCAGTGACTTTGAAAGAGGGGTCTCAAAGGAGCATAGGGGGTTTAAAGTGTGTGTGTGTGTGTGTGTGTGTGTGTGTGTGTGTGTGTGTGTGTGTGTGTGTGTGTCTGTACTCTTTCTGTATGTGTTTGTGGGTGTGTGTGTATATGTGTGTGTGCGTGTGCGTGTATATGTGTGTGTGTTTGCGTGCATGCATCTATGCGTACATGCATGTGTGTCATGGGTGTGTGAGTTTGTGTGTGTTCGTGTGTGTGTGTGTGTTAATTTCCTGTCATTCTCTCACCGTGCCACCTGGTTGATGACAGGAGCGAAGTTGGTGGGTCCGTAGAGCTGAACGGTGCGGAGACTCTGGAAGTACGCCTCCAACACTCCCTCGATCCCCACACAGTTAGGGTTCTCACCGTTGGAGTTCTGTAGGAACCATGGACATTATTTAAACTAGCCCCTCTACACCAGTTGTTTGAACATGAAATCCCCTTTTTCCTTCGAAACCATGAACAAGAAAAATATTGATGAGGGCTATACATTGAAACATTTGATGAGGGCTATACATTGAAACATTTGATGAGGGCTAAACATTGAAACATTTGATGAGGGCTATACATTGAAACATTTGATGAGGGCTATACATTGAAACATTTGAGACTTTTGATAATAATAAAGAAGTCTTTATGAAGTCAACGTCCATTGTGACGACGTATGCTTCTGACGATGCACGTTCATTACATAATGATGTTATGTATGAAATATATGAGTGTCTGTGTTCTTTTGCCTCATGTCGGGACTGATCGGTAATGGGAGCACTCATGTCAGTAGGCATAACACAGGGCTGATCGGTAATGGGAGAATTTAAGTTGGCTGAATATTTTCTTTAGACAATTTGAAAAAGACAAATGCCATCGCCTGGGTAAATCAATCAAGACATAAGAACAAAAATAATCCAGCAAACAATATGTTTGTTCCCAAAAATGAATTTATCGTCACATAATACAAACAAGTTAAATAGACAAAAGTCATTCAGCCAACATAAAATACATGGGACAGACTCCATGGGACAGAAAGTATAGTAGTAGTATAGCTAGGATTCTACATTTTACAGACGTCCAGCTCGAACTTAGTTTATTCAGACCCCTTCCCTTTTTCCACATTTTGTTACATTACAGCCTTATTCTAAAATGGATTAAATAAAAACAGTTAATGTTGTGACATGACTATTATTGACCTTATGGGACAGACTCCATGGGACAGAAAGTATTGTAGTAGTATAGTTATTGTTCTACATTTTACAGATGTCCAGCTCAAACTTCGATTTTTGCACAATGAGAATTGGGTGAGACAAATGAGTTGTATCACACATCTGCATCAACCATTACTGCAGCAACCATTGCTTGTACAGGCTTCATAACATTGTCATAACACTTCATTACCCTCTAAACCAGACATACCGCAACATACACAAGTGCTGAACTAAAAGTTATAAGCCTGTCATCAAGATCAAAGGGCAAAGTGCTTTGAAAAGATTGCTACCTATGGAGGGCAATTTAAAAGGAGAAAAAGTACTTTATTGTCCATTTTCCTTACAGTCCACTGTATTATTTTGCTTCGATCTTTGTATAATTTCCTTCACGTCAACGAGACTATTTAAGGCGAATTCCTCCAGCTTTGGGAGAAGAAAAAAAATAGCTGAAAATTCGGCTGCTTTCGTTTTTTTTTACTCTTCTTTGTTCAACAATTCCTCCACTTTTTCCTCTGTCCAGGGAGATAGATGTCTAGATTCTGAGGAGAAGTCGTTTCTTTGTGCTTAGTGTTCACTCTATTGTTCTTTCTTCATCGGTTCATGATGCTAAGCTAAGCGCTGCGTCCTCCAAAGTCTACTCCAGTCTCCGCGTCTGTCTGGTCCCTCGTTTGGTTCGCACTTTTCTGCAACAAACAGATGGATTTTCTTTTTTCTTTCCGAGCCGCTTTCTGACTCACAATGTTTTCTTCTTCTACCCTTGTTCAAACACTTCACACAACTACTTGAGGCCGACGCTAGCGCATGGGCTTACACAACGGTGCTGCAATTTGTATTTTGTGTTGACATATTTAGAGGCTTTCGTGTTCTTCGTGACTTTATTACCCCATGTAAAGGTAATGTGTTCACGGTGTAATTCACGTGGGCTGTACTGATGGATAGAGTCGATGTCAGACTTCACAGAAAATCCCAAGAAACTAAGGAAACTCAGTACTGAATCAAGCCAATACTGACCTTTTGCCTTCTGACGATGTATGTTAATTATACAATGATGTTATGTAGTATAGAAGTAAGAGTGCCTCATGTCAGTAGGCATAATATAGGTAGGTATTTCACAGGTAACTGTATTTTCATTGCTAAGAAATATAATAGATTTGGCTTGCAGCTTCAGTCAGCCTTGGATACAAATTGATATAGAGAATGTACAGAAAGATGGCCTTCACTACTCAAAAATAGGCTATTCAAGGTCTCGCATCTGAGCCCGACAGATGGATACATACAGAGCATTCGGAAAGTATTCAGACACCATGACTTTTCCCACATTTTGTTACGTTACAGGTTTTTTTCCCAATCTACACACCCTTTTTTTATTTAACTAGTCAGCTAAGAACAAATTCTTATTTACAATGACGGCCTACCAAAAGGCAAAAGGCCTCCTGCGGGGACAAGGGCTGAGATTAAAAATAAAAATAAATTAAAGAAAAATATAGGACAAAACACAAGAGACAACACGACACTACATAAAGTGAGACCTTTTTGCTGAAATATCACATTTACATAAGTATTCAGACCTTTTACTCAGTATTGTTAAAGCACCTATGTCAGCAATTATAGCCTCGACTCTTCTTGAATATGATGCTACATACTTGGCACACCTGTATTTGGGAAGTATCTCCCATTCTTTTCTGCAGATTCTCTCAAGCTCTGTCAGGTTGGATGGGGAGCGTCGCTGCACAGTTATTTTCAGGTCTCTCCAGAGATGTTCGATCGGGGTTCAAGTCCGGGCGCTGGCTGGGCCACTCAAGGACATTCAGAGACTTGTCCCGAAGCCACTCCTGCGTTGTCTTGGCTGTGTGCTTAGGGTCACTGTCCTGTTGGAAGGTGAACCTTTGCACCCAGTCTGAGGTCCTGAGTGCTCTGGAGCAGGTTTCATCAAGGATCTCTCTGTACTTTGCTCCATTCATCTTTCCCTCGATCCTGGCTAGTCTCCCAGTCCCTGCCACTGAAAAACTTCCCCACAGCATGACGCTTCACCACCATGCTTCATTCACCATAGGGATGGTGCCAGGAATCCTCCTGATGTGACACTTGGCATTCCCGGTCAAAGAGTTCAATCTTGGTTTCATCAGACGAGAGAATCTTGTTTCTCATGGTCTGAGAGTCCTTTAGGTGCCTTTTGGCAAACTCCAAGCGGGCTGTCATGTGCCTTTGACTGAGGAGTGGATTCCATCTGGCCACTCTACCATAGAGGCCTGATTGGTGGAGTGTTGCAGAGATGGTTATCCTTCTGGAAGGTTCTCCCATCTCCACAGAGGAACTCTAGAGCTCTGTCAGAGTGACCATCGAGTTCTTGGTCACCTCCCTGACCAAGGCCCTTCTCTCGATTGCTCAGTTTGGCTGGGTGGCCAGCTCTAGGAAGAGTCTTGGTGGTTAAAAACCTCTTCCATTTAAGAATGATGGAGGCCACTGTGTTCTTGGGGACCTTCAATGCTGCAGACATTTTTTGGTACCCTTTCCCATAATTGTGCCTCGACACAATCCTGTCTTGGAGCTCTACGGACAATTCCTTCGACTTCATTGCTTGGTTTTTGCTCTGACATGCACTGTCAACTGTGGGACTTTATATAGACAGGTGTGTGCCTTTCCAAATCATCTCCAATCAATTAAATTTACCACAAGTGGACTCCAATCAAGTTGTAGAAACATCTCAAGGATGATCAGTGGAAACAGGATGCACCTGAGCTCAATTTCGAGGTCTCATAGCAAAGGGTCTGAATACTTATGTAAATATGTTTTTTAATTTGAATACATTTGCAAAAGTGTCTAAAAACCTGTATGGGGTATTGTGGGTAGATTGATGAGAATTGTTTTTATTTAATCAATTTCATAAAATAAGGCTGTAAGGTAACAAAATGAGGAAAAAGGGGTCTGAATAGTTTCCGAATGCACTGTATACTGTTCACTATTTTAGTTTCTGGCTCTTGTTTGATATGAACTCTTATTCGTGAATGGAAGTGTATGAATAAAGAAAGCAATGTAGAAGGCAACATCACATAATAGTTAATAATGGAAAAGCGTGAGAGCAAAAAACATATTACAGAAGGGACGTTGTTGTCAAAAAAGATTTATATAGATCCAAGGACTCTTCTGTGGATCAGTAAAACTGTAGGAAGAACTACCAGCACCTCTTTGCAATAAATGAAACAGTTCCTGATCATTCCCCACTCTGGTAGAGAAGTAGTACCATTCTCTCTCCCCCTCCCTCTTTCTCTCACCAGTGGGAAGGCATGGGAGATCTTGCCGTCCGGTGGCAGCTTGGCTCCAAAGCCGTAGGCGGGGAACATCTTGTCACTGTCGTAGTCCTGGATGATCTCCCCCACAGCCTTCAGGGCCATGGCGTAGGCATTCATCTGGTAGGGACTCATGTAGTGCAGAGAGGTGGGCTGGGATGGGTTACCTGGAACACAGCAACAGAGCTTACATTATTTATTTCATTTAACCTTTATTTAGACAGGGAAGTCATATTGAGACCCAGAGATTTCAAATGAGTCCTACACAACATAAGTACAAAACCAACCTATCAAATACAAGAAAAGCATGGGCCAAATAGGGTCCGTTCCACACTACCATACTACTTGTCTTATGCATTTTGAATACATTTGTCAGAGCTGCTAGGAGTACTGGGTGGATGGAGTCAGGCGCAGAGAGCAGGTTTCAATAATGAGGATTTATTTTCCAAACGATCATGCCCTAAAACACACGGGCGCATGAAAAGACGAGTCCAAAAACACCGGACTAAACTGTACACAGAAAATAACAAAATCCACATTACAATCCAACCACAACATAACAGAATACAAGCCCGCACAACAGCCAGCGGGCTACCTGCCCTTAAATAGCCTACCCACCAAACTAAACTCAAAACAGGTGCACCAAATCAGCCCAAACTAACAGAAACAAAAAGAAAGGAATCGATGGCAGCTAGTAGACCGGTGACGACGACCGCCGAGCGAACAGGAAGAGGCACCATCCTCGGCGGGATTCGTGACAGTACCCCCCCCTCTGACGCACGGCTCCCGCAGCGCGCCGACCCCGGCCTCGAGGACGACCCGGAGGGCGAGGCGCAGGACAATCCGGGTGGCGACGGTGGAAATCAGCCAAGAGGGAAGGATCTAAAATGTCTCTCCCCGGTACCCAGCACCTCTCCTCCGGACCGTACCCCTCCCAGTCAACGAGGTACTGCAGGCCCCTCACCCGGCGTCTCGAGTCCAGAATAGCTCGTACAGCGTACGCCGGGGACCCCTCGATATCCAGAGGGGGCGGAGGGACCTCCGGTACCTCACCTTCCTGAAGGGGACCAGCTACCACTGGCCTGAGGAGAGACACATGAAACGAGGGGTTAATACGATAGTAAGAAGGGAGTTGTAATCTATAACACACCTCGTTTATCCTCGTCAGGACTTTAAATGGCCCCACACACTGTGGCCCCAGCTTCCGGCAGGGCAGGCGGAGGGGCAGGTTTCGGGTCGAGAGCCAGACCCTGTCCCCTGGTGCGAACACAGGGGCCTCACTGCGGTGGCGGTCAGCGCTCCTCTTCTGCCGCTCACTGGCCTGCCTGAGAGAGGCCTGGACTGCCCGCCAGGTCTCTCTAGAGCGCTGTACCCACTCCTCCACCGCAGGAGCTTCGGTCTGGCTCTGATGCCACGGAGCCAGGACCGGCTGGTACCCCAATACGCACTCAAATGGCGTCATGTTGGTTGAGGAGTGGCGGAGTGAGTTCTGGGCCAACTCTGCCCACGGGACGTACCTTGCCCATTCTCCTGGCCGGTCCTGGCAATACGACCTCAGAAACCTACCCACTTCCTGGTTCACTCTTTCCACCTGCCCATTACTTTCGGGGTGATACCCAGAGGTAAGGCTGACTGAGACCCCCAGACGCTCCATAAACGCCCTCCATACCCGGGACGTGAACTGGGGACCTCGATCAGATACGATGTCCTCCGGCACCCCGTAGTGTCGGAAGACGTGGGTAAATAGAGCCTCCGGAGTCTGTAGGGCCGTAGGGAGACCAGGCAATGGAAGGAGACGACAGGACTTAGAAAACCGATCCACAACGACCAAAACGGTAGTGTTCCCCTGGGAAGGGGGAAGATCAGTCAGGAAATCTACCGATAAATGAGACCATGGCCGTTGTGGAACCGGGAGGGGTTGTAACTTCCCTCTCGGCAGGTGCCTAGGAGCCTTACTCTGTGCGCATACCGAGCAGGAAAAGACATAGAGTCTCACGTCCTTAGCCAAGGTGGGCCACCAGTATTTCCCCCTAAGACCCCGCACTGTCCTCTCAATCCCCGGATGACCCGAAGAAGGTAGTGTATGAACCCACCGAATCAATCGATCACGAACACCAAGCGGTACGTACCTAAGGCCAGTAGGACACTGGGACGGCACAGGTTCTACCCTCAACGCCCGCTCGATGTCCGCGTCCACCTCCCATACCACCGGTGCCACCAGACACGAGGCTGGAAGGATGGGAGTCGGATCGATGGGCCGGTCATCCGTGTCATAGAGACGAGACAGCGCGTCACCCTTAGTGTTGAGGGAACCTGGTCGGTAAGAGATCGTAAATCTAAAACGAGTAAAGAACATGGCCCACCTAGCCTGACGCGGATTCAGTCTCTTCGCCTCTCGGATATACTCCAGATTGCGGTGGTCAGTCCAGATGAGAAAAGGGATTTTAGCCCCCTCAAGCCAGTGTCTCCACACCTTCAGGGCTTTTACCATAGCTAGTAACTCCCGGTCCCCCACATCATAGTTCCGCTCCGCCGGCTCCAGCTTCTTAGAAAAGAAAGCACAGGGACGGAGCTTCGGTGGTGTGCCCGAGCGCTGTGATAGCACGGCTCCAACACCAGCCTCGGACGCATCCACCTCCACTATGAACGCTAACGAAGGGTCCGGATGCGCCAACACGGGAGCCTCAGTAAACCTTGCCTTCAACTGGTTGAAGGCTCCATCTGCCTCGGCCGACCACTGTTGACGCACCGGCCCCCCCTTCAGCAGTGAGGTAATGGGTGCCGCCACTTGGCCAAAACCCCAGATAAACCTCCGGTAGTAATTGGCAAACCCTAAAAACCGCTGCACCTCTTTTACCGTGGTTGGAGTCGGCCAATTACGCACGGCGTTTACGCGGTCACACTCCATCACCCCCGAGGTGGAAATGCGATAACCCAGGAAGGAAACGGCTGGTTTGGAGAACACACATTTCTCAGCCTTGACGTACAGGTCATGCTCCAGCAGTCGCCTAAGCACCCTGCGCACCAGGGAGACATGCGCGGCGCGTGTGGCAGAATAGATCAAGATGTCATCAATATATACTACCACACCCTGCCCCTGCAAGTCCCTGAGAATCTCATCTACAAAGGATTGGAAGACGGCTGGAGCATTCTTCAACCCATACGGCATGACGAGGTACTCATAGTGGCCTGATGTGGTACTAAACGCTGTTTTCCACTCGTCTCCTCCCCGAATACGCACCAGATTATACGCGCTCCTGAGGTCCAGTTTTGTGAAAAAACGCGCTCCGTGGAATGATTCCATCGCCGTAGCGATGAGAGGTAGTGGATAACTAAATCCCACTGTGATTGAATTTAGACCTCGATAATCAATGCACGGACGCAGTCCTCCCTCCTTTTTTCTCACAAAAAATAAACTCGAGGAGGCGGGGGACATGGAGGGCCGAATGAACCCTTGTCCCAGAGCTTCCGTGACATATGTCTCCATAGCCAACGTCTCCTCCTGTGACAATGGGTACACGTGACTCCTGGGAAGTGCAGCGTTCTCCTGGAGGTTTATCACGCAATCCCACCGTCGATGAGGTGGTAATTTAGTCGCTTCTTTCTTACTAAAAGCGATAGCCAAATCGGCATATTCTGGGGGAATGTGCACAGTGGAAACCTGGTCTGAACTCTCCACCGATGTGGCACCGATGGAAACCCCCACACACCTACCTGAACACTCATCTGACCACCCCTGAAGAGCTCCCTGTCGCCAGGAAATGAGGGGATTGTGAATGGCTAGCCAGGGAACCCCCAACACCACTGGAAACCCAGGTGAATCAATGAGGTAAAAAATTATCTGCTCCCTATGATCCCCCTGGGTTACCATGTCCAGCGGAATCGTGGCCTCCCTGACCAGCCCTGACCCTAACGGTCGGCTATCTAGGGAGTGCACGGGAAAAGGTGGGTCTATCTGCACCAGCGGAATACCCAACTTACGGGCGAGTCCGCGATCCATAAAACTCCCAGCTGCGCCTGAATCGACTAGCGCCTTATGCTGAAGAGAGGGAAAAAACGCAGGGAAAAAAATAACCAAAAACATGTGTCCAACAGGGAGCTCTGGGTGAGTCTTGTGCCTACTCACCTGGGGTGGCCGAGGAGTATTCCGCCTGCCATCTCGACTCCCAGATGGACTCCTCCAGCACCGGTCCGAAGTGTGTTCTCTCCGGCCACAGTAGGTGCAAGAGGAGCCAACTCCTCCGGTCCCCCTAGATGCAGCTCCTCCCAACTCCATCGGAGTTGGAGCGGGAGGGCTGGGAGGTGGAATGGAAAGGACTCCCTCTGAACGCCCGCGGGCAGCTAGCAAGTTATCTAGTCGGATCGACATGTCTATCAGTTCATCGAGGGAGAGTGTGGTGTCCCGACAAGCTAGCTCTTGACGGACTTCCTCCCGGAGGCTGCAACGGTAATGGTCTATTAAGGCCCTGTCATTCCACCCCGCACCACCAGCCAAGGTCCGGAACTCTAAAGCGAACTTCTGAGCGCTCCTCGTCTCCTGTCTGAGGTGGAACAGACGCTCACCCGCCGCTCGGCCCTCTGGTGGGTGGTCGAACACAGCCCGAAACCGGCGGGTGAACTCCGCGTAATGGTCCCGAGCCGAGTCTGGGCTGTTCCATACTGCGTTGGCCCAGTCCAGGGCCCTCCCTGACAAACAGGAGACAAGGAGGCTTACACTCTCTTCACCCGAGGGAGTCGGACGCACGGTAGCCAGGTAAAGCTCAAGCTGGAGCAGAAATCCCTGGCAACCAGCCACTGCTCCATCGTACACCCTCGGGGGGGTGAGACGCAATGTGCTGGTCCCAGCCGATGACCCTGTAGGAGTTGGTTGTGTCGTCTGCAGGGGAGCTGAAGGGGGCGTCGGGAGACCACTCCTCTCCCATCGTTCCATCCTCTCCATCATCTGGTCCATCGCTGACCCGATACGATGAAGGACAGCTGTATGATGATGAACACGCTCCTCCATAGTTGGGAGAGGGGTGGTCGCTGCTCCTGCTGACTCCATATGGGTGGTGCAGGCTTCTGTCAGAGCTGCTAGGAGTACTGGGTGGATGGAGTCAGGCGCAGAGAGCAGGTTTCAATAATGAGGATTTATTTTCCAAACGATCATGCCCTAAAACACACGGGCGCATGAAAAGACGAGTCCAAAAACACCGGACTAAACTGTACACAGAAAATAACAAAATCCACATTACAATCCAACCACAACATAACAGAATACAAGCCCGCACAACAGCCAGCGGGCTACCTGCCCTTAAATAGCCTACCCACCAAACTAAACTCAAAACAGGTGCACCCAATCAGCCCAAACTAACAGAAACAAAAAGAAAGGAATCGATGGCAGCTAGTAGACCGGTGACGACGACCGCCGAGCGCCGCCCAAACAGGAAGAGGCACCGTCCTCGGCGGGATTCGTGACAACATTGATCTAGCTAAGTATGTTAGGGTGAATGCTGACCTACAGCCACATGGTTAGGGTTCAAATCCACCTACTTTCCCAAACTAGGAGCGGCAGCATTGCAGTATCTGATGTTCATTTGATTGGAAAATACTGCTTTAGACCAGTCTTCAACCTTTTCTTGCCCTGAGACCCCAATCATATGTTAGCCAACATTTTGGGGGGCGCATGTCTTGTCTTATCATCAGTTGAATGGCAAGGAGAAGTAATCAAAATTTTAAAATTAATAGATTTGGTAGATAGTTTTGAATTATTTTGACCTCCCCACATTATACAGTACCAGTCAAAAGTTTGGACACACCAACTCATTCAAGGGTTTTTCTTTATTTTTACTATTTTCTACATTGTAGAATAATAGTGAAGACATCAAAACTATGGAATAACACATGGAATCATGTAGTAACCCAAAAAGTGTTAAACAAATCAAAATATTTTTTATATTTGAGATTCTTCAGAGTAGCCACCATTTGCCTTGATGACAGCTTTGTACACTCTTGTCATTCTCTCAACCAGCTTCACCCGGAATGCTTTTCCAACAGTCTTGAAGGAGTTCCCACATATGCTGAGCATTTGTTGGCTGCTCTTCCATCACTCTGCGGTCCAACTCATCCCAAACCATCTCAATTGGGTCGAGGTCGGGTGATCTGATGCAGCACTCCGTCACTCTCCTTCTTGGTCAAATAGCCCTTACACAGCATGGAGGTGTGTTTTGGGTCAATGTCTTGTTGAAAAACAAATTATAGTCCCACTAATGACAAACCAGATGGGATGGCGTATCGCTGCAGAATGCTGTGGTAGCCATGCTGGTTAAGTGTGCCTTAAATTCAAAATATATCACTGACAGTATCACCAGCAAAGCACCCCCACACCATCACACCTCCTCCTCCATGCTTCATGGTGGGAACCACACATGCAGAGCTCATCCGTTCACCTACTCTGTGTCTCACAAAGACACGGCATTTGGAACCAAAATCTCACATTTTGACTCATCAGACCAAAGTACAGATTTCCACCAGTCTAATGTCCATTGCTCGTGTTTCTTGGCCCAAGCAAGTCTCTTCTTCTTATTGGTGTCCTTTAGTAGTGGTTTCTTTACAGAAATTCAACCATGAAGGCCTGATTCACAGTCTCCTCTGAACAGTTGATGTTGAGATGTGTTTGTTACTTGAACTCTTTGAAGCATTTATTTGGGCTGCAATCTGAGGTGCAGTTAACTCTAATCAAATTATCCTCTGCAGCAGAGGTAACTCTGAGTCTTCCTTTCCTGTGGCGGTCCTCATGAGAGTCAGTTTCATCATAGCGTTTGATGGTTTTTCCGGCAGTCCTTGAAGAAACGTTCAAAGTTCTTGACTGACCTTCATGTCTTAAAGTAATGATGGACTGTCATTTCTCTTTGCTTATTTGAGCTGTTCATGACAAAATATGTACTTGGTCTTTTACAAAATAGGGCTATCTTCTGTATACCACCCCTACCTTGTCACAACACAACAGATTGGCTCAAATGCATTAAGGAAAGACATTCCACAAATTAACTTTCAACAAGGCACACCTGATAATTGAAATGCATTCCAGGTGACTACCTCATGAAGCTGGTTGAGAGAATGCTAAGTGTGTAATGCTGTCAAGGCAAAGGGTGGCTACTCTGAAGAATCTCAAATATATTTGTAATGAACACTCGGGGAGAAAAAGGTGTCAACTCACACGCAGAGCGCGGCAGGTGTTTATTTCACCTTCGCAGAAGGCAGGAATCGTGGTCACAGGCAGGCAACGGTCATACACAGGTAAGCAAACAGGCAGGTGAATCAAAACTAGGACTGAAGACTATAACTGGTTCTCACAAACAAGCTAGGAAATGGCTTAATAAAGTCAAAATGAACAATACCTCACAAAGGCACAAACAGAATGAACTGAACTAAATAAGGAGCTGATGAGTCCAGGTGAGTAACTAACACAGGTGAAAACAATGAACAAAAATGAAAGACAGGGCTACGTTCAAGAACAATGTGAAACAGAACACAAGGTTGACTAAGAAAATAAATAAATACAATATTAGGATTTGTTTAACACTTTTTTGGTTACTATATGATTCCATATGTGTTATTTCATAGTTTTGATGTCTTCACAATTATTTTACAATGTAGAAAATAGTTTTAAAAAATAAAGAAATACCCTTGAATGAGTAGGTGTGTCCAAATATTTGACTGGTACTGTAATTGGAAGAGGAAGTGTAACTCTAACATAGCCTATTAGCTAGAAAAGTAACTCCAAACCCATTTTCACTAATAGCAGCTGGTTAGCTAATTAGAGAAAGGTTAGCCATGTGTTAGCAAAAATATATGTCCAA
Organism: Salvelinus fontinalis; assembly: GCF_029448725.1. NCBI lineage: Eukaryota > Metazoa > Chordata > Actinopteri > Salmoniformes > Salmonidae > Salvelinus > Salvelinus fontinalis. Next base: position 47,424,739 of record NC_074682.1, read on the forward strand.
GACAAGAAAGCTTACCAGCAGCCAGCAGCACTGGTACTCATGGGGGCTATGTCACATACTCCAGGGAGTGTAATTAGCTCAATATTAGGAGTTGAGAAATAATAATTAATAGAAAGAATAATTATTAGAAAGAAAATATTCTCCTCTTTTATATTGTAGATATGTAATTCAAAATTGGTTTATTCTGTTGTTCCTAGCGATATTCATGAATATACCATGCAGTATACCATGTTAAATAACCCTGCTTTAGACGACAGGTTAGCATAATATTATTTTCTAAGGATTTTAGGGAAACGTTAGCCCTTCAGTAGCCTAAAAGAGACACTAATAAACAACAAACTGTATCAGTAATTTGGCTACACTTACCATTAGACGCTGTGAAATCGATGGCCACTGTGAAGTTGAGTTGCGTCCTGGTGAGACAATGATTAATTACGATGAATAACAAACTTTACCAGGCAAAAACATAATAAAGTCTAGAAAGGATATTGTTTGTTTAAACAATGCAAAACAATTTCAGACATGCACGCTAGACTGAGCAAGCCATCAACAGTGGCCTCTAACGTTTATGCAAAGTTATTAAGAGTGGCCTCTAACATTAATGTAAAGTTATTAAGAATTGCCTCTAACATTCATGTAAAGTTATTAAGAGTGGGCTGACCCTCCTCGGATGAAGTCCACAAACGTGTATTCTGACTCCACTTTGAAGGACAGCAGGGTCACCTCCAGAGGATGGATGGATGGATGGAGATAGATAGGGAGGGAGGGAGGGAGGGAGGGAGGGAGGGAGGGAGGGAGGGAGGGAGGGAGGGAGGGAGGGAGGGAGGGAGGGAGGGAGGGAGGGAGGGAGGGAGGAGAGAAACAGGGTGATAGAGAGAGAGGGGGAAGAAAATAGATGGCAAAGCAAAACGTTTACTCTATATGACATATCACATTGGCAATGACTCCTATCTATAAAACAAAGAATCCTATCAATAAAACAATGAATCCTATCTATAAAACACTGACAGGTGGAGATGGGAAATCTCAACTGATACTCACTGTCCCTGAATTGACGTATTTCTTCTTCTTGCCTTTCTTTTTATGGTTTAGAACCTGAACAAAAACGTGTAGGGAAGGGGAAATTATACAGATTGATACAGATGTCTTAGAAAAGAGGACTGGGTTTGATTTCACCATATCGTTCAGAGTATGTAGGTGTGGTACAGAAAGAAATTAGACCGAATCTAACATTATATATTATAAGAGATGGAAGACGGATGAAAAATAACTATTTTTTTAGCGGGGATATGTGAGTGTAGTCGTAACATTTGGAAACTTGAATGGGAAAATCACAAAAATGCTTCACTGTTCATCTCATTATTAAAGATACAATATGACAAACAGTTGTTTATGTATTTCAGTTAGAGCTGTAATATAGGAAGCTGAGGATGTGTCCTTAGAGATGCAATATGTAACTTTTTGGGCGACCCAACCAAATTCACATAGAAATGTGAGTTATAGATGTGAGTTATTGGGGTGGCAGGTAGCCTAGTGGTTAGAGCGTTGGACTTGTTAACCGAAAGGTTGCAAGATTGAATCCCCGAGCTGACAAGGTAAAAATCTGTCATCCTGCCCCTGAACAAGGCCACTGTTCCTAGGCCGTCAAAGAATTTGTTCTTAACTGACTTGCCTAGTTAAATAAAAATAATGCTTTCTCATTGAAAGCAAGTCTAAGAAGCAGTAAATGTGCACTATTTCTATGCTTCCCATTCTTAAGTTTTGTTTTTGCGTCTTTTACTTTTGGTTTTATGCACAAGCTTCAAACAGCTGAAAATATATTCGATGGTACAATGACTCTCTAAAATATACCTGCTTGTTTTGTCACAAACTGAAATTAGGCAAACTATTCATATTTTTTGCAACCAGGAAATGGTGGAGCAATTTCTGCATAGTGCACCTTGAAACAGTACAGTCAGTTGAAAATGTCTTACATAGAGAGACATAATATAAACCTTTTTATAAAGACTCACCCCTATGAGCAAAATAAAAAAAATGTAAATGTATTTTTCAGTTGAAAATATTTTTCAACGTCTTGTGCTCACTAGGATACATGCTTAAGTGTTGCAGGTTGTAAGTGTTCCCTGTTCTTTTTTTACCTCATAGACGTTGAACTGGCTCTGGCCTCTGGAGAATTCTCTGTAGCTGGTGGTGAACTCGCCAATGAAGTCATGACTGTGGGAATAGTTGCGAAAGTAACACCTGCAGCATCTGAAAGAGTACCATACTGAAGGAAACACCAATCGACATGTCCTATTTAAAGAGGAAGCCCCATCAGTAGCCACCATCAGTGAAGAAGGAAGGGAAAGAGGACAGAGAGATGGAGGGAGGCAGTCTACACTCCCATTCCCTTAATAAAAAAGGGGACAGAGATGGAGGAAGGAGGTCAACACTCATATTCCACTCATAAAGAAGAAGACGGAGAGGAAGGGAGAGAGGGAAGGAGATATGGAGGGAGGAGGTCAACACTCCTTTTCCCTTTCATAAAAAAGGGGATCGAGAGATGGAGTGAGGGGGTGAGGGGGAGAGAGGGAGGGAGAGATGGAGGGATATGAAGGAAGAGAGATGGATGGAGATGAAGGTAGGGAGAGATGGAGGGAGGTCAACACTCACATTTCCCCCATAAAGAAGGAACAGAGAAATGGAGGGAGAGGGATGGAGGAAGAGAGAGATGAAGGGAGGGAGAGAGGAAAAGAGATATGGAGGGAGGAGGTCAACACTCATATTCCCCCCATAAAGAAGGGGACAGAGAGATGGAGGGAGGGAGAGAGAGTGATATGAACACTCTCCATTCTGATATCACATCTGACTTTTTAAAGTTCCAGTCAGTGATTTGTGGTTGTGTGTGCTAACCCTAAACCGGAACCTTATGACATAGAGTCCCTCTTTTTGAGATTCCCCTCCAGAGAAAGAATGAGGGATGACATTTGAGGACGATTTGGAGCGTCTGATGGTAAATGAAATGGATGAAGGATGAAACGAGAGGGGGTGAAAGAGAGAATAGAGAGAGATCGAGATGTAGGGAGGGAGGGAGAGAGAGAATAGAGCGAGAGAGAGGGAGAGTAGAGCGAGAGAGAGTAGAGCGAGAGAGAGAGAGAGAGAGAGAGAGAGAGAGAGAGAGAGAGAGAGAGAGAGAGAGAGAGAGAGAGAGAGAGAGAGAGAGAGAGAGAGAGAGAGAGAGAGAGAGAGAGAAAATTACCTTCCATTTCGGTCCCAATCATACACATCCACCTTGACCGTCCTGGAGAGAGGGAAGATAAGAGAGAAAGATGAGAATCACAGAGAGGTGTGTGTGTGTGCATGTGTGCGTGTGCGTGTGCGTGTGCGTGTGCGTGTGCGTGTGTGTGTGTGTGTGTGTGTGTGTGTGTGTGTGTGTGTGTGTGTGTGTGGGTGCATGTGTGGGTGTGTGTCTGTGTGTGTTCCAAGTCAGTGATATATGAGGCATACAGTAGTTCACCCGCCAACTATGAAGAATTGTTCAAACATTATTCTCAAATGGTCACACAGATGCATTTTCACTCTCCTTAAAGGATTTTACCCAGTCAAATGTATTATGTAAATAGACAACAATATACTGTTCATTTAATTAATTTAATATAATATGATCAATTTGTATGAATCCTAATTCACAAGTATATCAAAAGCTGTATCCACTAGCAATACATTCCAAAGTAATAGTGTGTGTTTGTGTGCGGATGTGTGTGTGTTTGTGTGTGTTTGATAACCCGAGATAAACGAAACATCGTGGAACCTCCATGTTGGTCCCAATAACACCAGTGCTGGCCTCTGAGACAATATGGCCGACTGCTGGCATTATTCTGACCACCACAGAGCATTATGGGTACTGTAGTACATCATGCTACAGCAACATTCCATAGTCCTCAGTAATGAGGGAAGACAGGACTTAGTCCCACAGTCTTGCCAATGGCTCAGCTAGCAAGGTGCTGGCAACATCCAGTATGGCATGGACCATACTGGAGAATATACTGCTGTAGCCTATTCTCATTTTTACATTGCTTGTTTTTTGTGTTCTGTACCAGCGCTTTGAGATTTTCTCTGTAATGGAAAGCACAATGAAATAAATAAATATTTATAATTTATTAGGTTGCTTTGGATGAAAGCTTCTGCTGAAATTCCACAAAATAGCTAATGTGGTCATCTCTTTGCCCTGGGGGCTAAGTGACTTTTGACCTATGCTGTTGGCTGTCTGTGTGTCACTCACCTATCATAGTCTCCGTTACAGAGGGCTCGTACGGGGATGGTGAAGGGCTGCCAAACAGGGTTCAGAGTATTCTTTATTACCTCTGTCTTATGGCAGATGGTGAACCTACAGTACACAGCAAACACAAGGAGCTCTGACTACATATACTGTACAGGGATGGAAAGGTATTAACCACAAATACCAAAGAATATGGTTGTCACGACTTCTACCGAAGTCGATGCCTCTCCTTGTTTGGGCGGTGCTCGGCAGTCGACGTCATCGGTCTTCTAACCATCATTGATCCATTTTTCCGTTTTCCATTGGTTTTGTCTTGTCTTCCTACACACCTGGTTCCAATCCCATTCATTACATGTTGTGTATTTAACCCTCTGTCTCCCCTCATGTCTTTGTCAGAGATTGTTTGTTTTTCATGCTCATGATATTTGTATTGGTGCGCGACGGGTTCTCGTACCCACTTTTATTTTATTATGTACTATGGTTTTGGAGCTGTGTTTTTTACGTTATTAAACTACTCCAATTAAACCAAGTTCGATTCTCCTGCGCCTGACTTCCCTGCCACCTATACACACGACGTGACAATGGTGAACCAACATAAGTCATTCTATTTCTAAGGGTACAGTCGAATGGCCGGGCTTTCCCCCCGCTTCTAGTAATTATATTTGTATGGACCCGAAGAAATTCCTGATGCCATTGATGGCAAACGAGACGCTAATTTTGAACGTCTATGAAGTGGGTACACAGCACACACAGCATAGAGGTATCAACCACAAACACCAAGAAAATGAAAGCGTTCTCTCCTATCAACATTTTGACAGATGTGATACATAACAGACGATGTGGGAATATAACTCATCTTGATACACACGCATGCCCACCACACAGACAAACACACACACTCACGTTCCGTCTTCATTGCTGCGGTAGAAGACCAGGAAGGGGTCTGACTTGCCGAAGAAGTCTTTTTTGTCCAGCTTGTTGGCACACAACTGCATAGTGGCAATGTCCTGAAAGAAAAGTCTAAACATTAAACCAAGGTGGTTGTATTAATCGCCGCCAAAGGTGCTTCTACAAAGTTTTTACTCAGGGTGTGAATACTTAGAGCATTCGGAAAGTATTCAGACCCCTTGACTTTTTCCACATTTTGTTACGTTACAGCCTTATTCTAAACATGGATTAAAAAAAATGGTTTCTAGAATTTTTTGCAATTTTTTATTTATATAAAATAGTGAAATATAAAAATGTACATAAGTATTCAGACCCTTTACTCAGTACTTTGTTGAAGAACCTTTGTCAGCGATTACGACCTCGAGTCTTCTTGGGCATGATGCTTCAAGCATTTCTCCCATTCTTCTCTGCAGATCATCTAAAGCTCTGTCAGGTTGGATGAGGAGAGTCGCTGCTCAGCTATTTTCAGGTCTCTCCAGAGATGTTAGATCGGGTTCAAGTCTGGGCTGTGGTTGGGCCATTCAAGGACATTCAGAGACTTGTCCCAAAGCCACTCCTGCGTTGTCTTGGCTGTGTGCTTAGGGTCACTGTCCTGTTGGAAGGTGAACCTTCGCCCCAGTTTGATGTCCTGAGCACTCTGGAGCAGGTTTCATCAAGGATCTCTCTGTACTTTGCTCCGTTTATATTTCTCTCGATCCTGACTAGTCTCCCAGTCCCTGCCGCTGAAAAACATCCCCACAGCATGATGCTGCCATCACCATGCTTCACCGTAGGGATGGTGCCAGGATTCCTCCTGATGTGACGCTTGGCATTCAGGCCAAAGAGTTGGCCGGGTGGCCAGCTCTAGGAAGAGTCTTGGTGGTTCCAAACTTCTTCCAGTTAAGAATGATGGAGGCCACTGTGTTCTTGGGGACCTTCAATGCTGCAGAAAGGTTTTGGTACCCTTCTCCAGATCTGTGCCTTGACACAATCCTGTCTCTGACATGCACTGTCAACTGAAGGGAACCTATATAGACAGGTGTGTGCTTTCCCAAATCATATCCCATCAATTGAATTTACCACAAGTGTACTCCAATCAAGTTGTAGAAACATCTCAAGGATGATCAATGGAAACAGGATGCACCTGAGCTCAATTTCGAGTCTCATAGCAAAGGGTCTGAATATTTATAAGGTATTTCTGTTTTTGATTTTAATACATTTGCAAAAATTTCCCCAAAAATATTTTAACATATTCAAATATAAAGATGTTGCTTTTAACAATTTTTACAACCAAGTGTTTATGATAAAGGTTGATTCTTGTTTGGAAATGGTTTAGGGGTTGACAGGTTGGATTCAGCAACAAGTCAATGCACTTTCTATCACAGTACTATAGCCCTTTTCTGCAGTCAAATCACCAAATCGCCCTCTAGTGGCCTCAAGGGTGGAATATTATTAATATTTTTCTTAATTTGATAATAATAAACATTATTTTGAAAAACTCCGGTGTTTCTATGTCAAACGTTTTTGTTATATTTCAGTCTTCTGTGATGTATATAAAGCGTAATTTTGGGATACAACCTCAAATTGAATACATTTCAACTCTATATCTGACATCGTACAGGTGTCTTTTTTTTGTAAAGCCCATTAGTAACCATGTAATAAGATAAAGAGTACCAATAAATGTAATGGTAAAAGTCACTGAAAATTTTAAACTGAAGCTGCATTAAGTAACCTTTTGGGCAACCCGACCAAAGCATATAGAAATGTGAGTTATAGATCTGTCATTCTCATTGAAAGAAAGTCTAAGTAGCGGAAGATATGTTCCGTGTGTACTATTTCTATGCTTTTCACTCTTAAGTTTTGTTTTTGCATCTTTTACTTTCAGTTTTGTACACCGGTGTTCAAATAAGCTGAAAATAATATAGTTTTGGTTATTGAAAAGACATTTCACAGCGGTTTAGACGGTACAATAAATTCTCTACACTGCTTGTTTTGTCACTATGTCACGTTCTGACCCTAGTTCTTGTGTTTATCTGTTGTTTTGTTGGTCAGGACGTGAGCTGGGTGGGCATTTCTATGTGTTGTGTGTCTATTTCGAGGTTCTATGTTGCATGTGTTGCACTTAGTTCTTGTATAGCTTCACGTTCATCATTTTGTTGTTTTGCTTGTTCTTCTTCAAATTAAAGAGAAGATGTATTTTGCACACGCTGCGCCTTGGTCCTCTCTCTCTCCCTTTGACGATCGTGACAGAATTTCCCACCAATCTACGACCAAGCTGCGTGTCAAGCTGCAACAGGATCCACCTACACAGGATTCATGGACATGGGAGGAGATACTGGATGGTAAGGGGCCTTGGGCACAACCGGGAGAATATCGCCTCCCTCGTGAAGAGCTGGAGGCAGCTAAAGCCGAGAGGAGGCGATATGAGGAGGCAGCACGGAAGCAAGGCTGGAAGCCCGTGAGTACAACCCAAAAATTTCTTGGGGGGGGGGGGCCTTAAAGGGAGTGTGGCGAAGTCAGGTAGGAGACCTGCGCCTACTCCCTGTACTTACCGTGGAGAGCGAGAGTACGGGCAGACACCGTGTTACGCAGCAGAGCGCATGGTGTCTCCTGTACGCGTGCATAGCCCGGTTCGGTACATTCCAGCTCCACGTATCGGACGGGCTAGATTGAGCGTTGAGCCATATGTCATGAAGCCGGCCCAACGCATCTGGTCACCAGTGCGTCTCCTCGGGCCGGCGTACATGGCACCAGCCTTACGCATGGTGTCCCCGGTTCGCCTACATAGCCCGGTGCGGGTTATTCCACCTCCCCGCACTGGTCGGGCGACGGGGAGCATACAACCAGGTAAGGTTGGGCAGGCTCAGTGCTCAAGGGAGCCAGTACGCATGCACGGTCCGGTATTTCTGGCGCCACCTCCCCGCCCTGACCCAGTACCACCAGTGCCTCCTCCACGCACTAGCCCTATGGTGCGTGTCTCCAGCCCTTTGCCACTGGTGCCTACACCACGCACCAAGCCTCCTGTGTGTCCCCAGAGTCCTGTGCGTCCTGTTGCTGCTCCCCGCACTAGCCCTGAGATGCGTGTCCCCAGCCCGGTACCACCAGTTCCGGCACCACGCACTAGGCCTAATGTGCGTCTCCAGGGTCCAGTATGCCCTGTTCCTTCTCCCCGCACTAGCCTGAAGGTGCGTGTCCCCAGCCAGGTAACACCAGTTCCGGCACCACGCACCAGGCCTACAGTACGCCTCAGCCGGCCAGAGTCTGCCGTCTGCACAGCGGGGCCTGAACTGCCCATCTGCCAAGCGCCATCTGAGCCACCCATCTGCCAAGCGCCATCTGAGCCATCCGTCTACCCAGCGCCATCTGAGCCATCCGTCTACCCAGCGCCATCTGAGCCATCCGTCTACCCAGCGCCATCTGAGCCATCCGTCTGCCCCGAGCCGCCAGAGCCGCCCGTCTGTCTGTCCCGAGCCGTCAGAGCCGTTCGTCAGTCAGGAGCCGCTAGAGCCATTCGTCAGTCAGGATCTGCCAAAGCCGCCAACCAGACAGGATCTGCCAGAGCCGCCAACCAGACAGGATCTGCCAGAGCCGCCAACCAGACAGGATCTGCCAGAGCCGCCAACCAGACAGGATCTGCCAAAGCCGCCAACCAGACAGGATCTGCCAGAGCCGCCAACCAGACAGGATCTGCCAGAGCCGCCAGCCAGACATGACCAGCCAGAGCCGTCCAGCCATGACCAGCCAGAGCCGTCCAGCCATGACCAGCCAGAGCCGTCCAGCCATGACCAGCCAGAGCCGTATAGCCATGACCAGCCAGAGCCGTCCAGCCATGACCAGCCAGAGCCGTCCAGCCATGACCAGCCAGAGCCGTCCAGCCATGACCAGCCAGAGCCGTCCAGCCATGACCAGCCAGAGCCGTCAGCCAGCCAGGATCCGCCAGAGCCGTCAGCCAGCCAGGATCCGCCAGAGCCGTCAGCCAGCCAGGATCCGCCAGAGCCGTCAGCCAGCCAGGATCCGCCAGAGCCGTCAGCCAGCCAGGATCCGCCAGAGCCGTCAGCCAGCCAGGATCCGCCAGAGCCAGCCAGCCAGGATCCGCCAGAGCCAGCCAGTCCGGAGTGGTCCCTCAGTCCGGGGCTGCCCCTAAGTCCAGCGGGACCCATGTCTAGGGTTCCCAGTCCAAGGTCGGTGGCAAGGGTCGCCACTTTGAGGAGGCCACAGAAGCGGACAAAGACAAGGGTGAAGTGGGGTCCACGTCCTGCGCCAGAGCCGCCGCCGCGGACAGATGCCCACCCAAACCCTCCCCTATAGGTTTAGGTGGTGCGGTCGCAGTCCGCACTTTGGGGGGGGGGGGGGGGGGATACTGTCACGTTCTGACCCTAGTTCTTGTGTTTATCTGTTGTTTTGTTGGTCAGGACGTGAGCTGGGTGGGCATTTCTATGTGTTGTGTGTCTATGTCGAGGTTCTATGTTGCATGTGTTGCACTTAGTTCTTGTATAGCTTCACGTTCGTCATTTTGTTGTTTTGCTTGTTCTTCTTCAAATTAAAGAGAAGATGTATTTTGCACACGCTGCGCCTTGGTCCTCTCTCTCTCCCTTTGACGATCGTGACACACTAACTGAAATTAGGCAAACTATGAGAATTTTAGCAATCAGGAAATGTCGGAGCGATTTCTGCATATTGCACCGTTAACAAGTATGCTGTTAACATCCATATTCATCATATTTCACAGGGAAACCTCTGAGAAAGCCAAAACAAAAGACTCTACCGAGGTGGAGCAGCTCAACCATATACATAGAATAGAATAGATAGAACTAGAACATCACTGAACATTGACTTGAATGGGTATTACCGTTTTAGTAACTACTTTTTTATGAGCCTGACATCCTGTGGAAATCACACCTTTCAGAGATCTGGGCGAGGTAGCAGAGTAAACACAACATTTCATCTAGCACGCAGCATGCCCCTTCCTTTCTCTGTCTGTAATGAACGATACACTTTACTATATTCTCTTTGTTTGATGATACAGAACTCAACTATGCATTCACAAGTTTTCAGAGCCCTATCACGATACCCCCAATAGAGATGGAATGAGAATAATACTTCATCTCAATGGGTATTCCTCTGTTTTCTCCTCATTCATTAGACAAATAATTTCCAGGAAGTCAAACTGTGTGTGTGTGTGTCTGTGTCTGTGTCTGTGTCTGTGTGTGTGTGTGTGTGTGTGTGTGTGTGTGTGTGTGTGTGTGTGTGTGTGTGTGTGTGTGTGTGTGTGTGTGTGTGTGTGTGTGTGAGAGAGAGAGAGTGAGTGAGTGACTGAGACATAATAACGGAACTTGACCTGTCTCTAATTATTCACCCACCAAGAAAAAGAGGAAAACATTTGAGATGGAGAGATAAATAATTCATGAATGAGTGGAATCGTCACTGTCGTTGTTCACTGTCTGGATGTATATTTATTCCAATATTGTTGTCTGCATTACCTGACAGAATGGTGATCTTTCACTGCTTGTGTCCCAAATGGCAACCTATTCCTTACATAGTGGGGCCCAAAGGGTTCTGGTCACAATAAGTTTGCTATGTAGGTAATAGGATCCTTTTGGGACAATGCCACGATTTTATATTCTGTCATGATGCTGAATGCATCTAGCCTGAAGTACAGATATGACCTAATAGAGATATAGGCTAGCCTAAAGTACAGATATGACCTAGCAGAGATATGATCTAGCCTAAAGCACAAATATGTAGAGATATGTTCTAATAGATATATGATCAAGTAGAGATATGAACTAGTATAGATATGATCTGGTAGAGATATGACCTAGTAAAGATATGAACTAGTAGAGATATGTTCTAGTAGAGATATGATCAAGTAGAGAAATGCCATAGTATAGATATGATCTAGTAGAGATATGACCTAATAAAGATATGAACTATTAGAGATATAATCTAGTAGAGATATGACCTAATAAAGATATGAACTAGTAGAGATATGACCTAGTATAGATATGATCTAGTAGAGATCTGTCTTAGTATAGATATGATCTAGTACAGATATGTCTTAGTATAGATATGACCCAGTAGAGATATGATCTAGTAGAGATATGACCTAGCATAAAGTACAGATATGATATAGTAGAGATATGAGCGAGTACAGATATGAGCTAGCCTAAAGTACAGATATGACCTAGTATAGATATGACCTAGCAGAGATAGGGTCTAAAGAGATCTAGAGATATGACCTAGTAGATATATGACCTAGTCTAAAGTAGAGATATCACCTAGTCTAAAGTAGAGATATGACCTAGTCTAAAGTAGAGATATGACCTAGTAGATATATCACCTAGTCTAAAGTAGAGATATCACCTAGTCTAAAGTACAGATATGACCTAGTCTAAAGTAGAGATATGACCTAGTCTAAAGTAGAGATATGACCTAGTCTAAAGTAGATATATCACCTAGTCTAAAGTACAGATATGACCTAGTCTAAAGTAGAGATATGACCTAGTCTAAAGTAGATATATGACCTAGCCTAAAGTAGAGATATGACCTAGTCTAAAGTAGAGATATGACCTAGTAGATATATCACCTACTCTAAAGTAGAGATATGATCTAGTAGAGCTATGACCTAGCATAAAGTACAGATATGATATAGTAGAGATATGAGCGAGTATGAGCTGTTTCTGTACAGCACTTTGAGATATCAGCTGATGTACGACGGGCTATATAAATAAAGTTGATTTGAGTACAGATATGAGCTAGCCTAAAGTACAGATATGACCTAGTATAGATATGATCTAGTATAGATATGATCTAGTATAGATAGATATGACCTAGCAGAGATAGGGTCTAACCTAAAGTAGAGTTATGACCTAATCTAGAGTAGATATATGACCTAGTAGATATATCACCTAGTCTAAAGTAGAGTTATGACCTCGTCTAAAGTAGAGATATGACCTAGTATATCACCTGGTCTAAAGTAGAGATAGGACCTAGTAGATATATCACCTAGTCTAAAGTAGAGATATCACCTAGTCTAAAGTAGAGATATGACCTAGTAGAGATATGACCTAGTCTAAAGTAGAGATATGCCCTAGTAGATATATCAACTAGTCTAAAGTAGAGATATGACCTAGTCTAAAGTAGAGATATGACCTAGCCTAAAGTAGAGATATGACCTAGCCTAAAGTAGAGTTATTACCTAGCCTAAAGTAGAGTTATTACCTAGCCTAAAGTAGAGTTATTACCTAGCCTAAAGTAGAGTTATTACCTAGCCTAAAGTAGAGTTGTGACCTAGGCTAAAGTAGAGTTATTACCTAGCCTAAAATAGAGTTATTACCTAGCCTAAAGTAGAGTTGTGACCTAGGCTAAAGTAGAGTTGTGACCTAGGCTAAAGTAGAGTTATTACCTAGCCTAAAGTAGAGTTATTACCTAGCCTAAAGTAGAGTTGTGACCTAGGCTAAAGTAGAGTTGTGACCTAGGCTAAAGTAGAGTTATTACCTAGCCTAAAGTAGAGTTATTACCTAGCCTAAAGTAGAGTTATTACCTAGCCTAAAGTAGAGTTGTGACCTAGGCTAAAGTAAAGATACATTATGGCCTAGTCTAAAGTAGAAATATGACCTAGTAGAGATATGACCTGTGATTGTCTTGCTCTGTGTTCCATTTTTATTTTTTATTATTTTTATTATTTCCATCTCAAATCTTTGTGTGTGTATGTGTTAATTCTTCTATCCTTGTGGGAACCTAAAGTCCCCACAAGGATAGTAAAACAAGGAAAAATCTCCCTCGTGGCGACATTTCCCACATCCTCATGAGGACAAAGACTATTTTAAGATTAGGGATTAGGTTTAGGGTTAGAATTAGGGGTAGGGTTAGAATTAGGGTTAGGGTAAGGGGTTAGTGGTTAGTGGTTAGGGTTAAGAGTTAAGAGTCAAGTTTAGGTTTAGGTTAGGTGTTAAGGTTAGGGTTAGAGTTAGTGTTAGGTTCAGGGGTTAGGGGAAATAGGATTTTGAATGGAAATCAATTTTATGTCCCCACGAGGATAGAAGAACAAACAGTTTTGAAAAAAGTACCCAACTGTCATACTTGAATAAAAGCAAAGAAACCTTCGTAGAAAATGGCTAGTAAAAGTGAAAGTCATCCAGTAAAATACTACTTTAAAAAAAAAAGTTAAAGTCTAAAAGTATTTGGTCTGAAATATAGTTAAGTATCAAAAGTAAAAGTACAATTATAAATCGTTTCAGATTCCTTACATTAAGCAAATCAGAAGGCACCATTTTCACGTTATTTTAATGTACGGATAGCCAGTGGCACACCAACACTCAGACATCATTTACAAACGAAGCATGTGTGTGTAGTGAGTCTGCCAGATCAGAGGCAGTAGGATGACCAGGGATGTTCTCTTGATAAGTGAGTGAATTGGACCATTTTCCTGTCCTGCTAAGCATTCAAAATGTAACGATTTCTTTTTTGGTGTCAAGGAAAACGTATGGAGTAAAAAGTACATTATTTTCTTTAGGAATGTAGTGAAGTAAAAGTATCAAAAATATAAATAGTAAAGTAATATACAGATACCCTAAAAAACAGCTTAAGTAGTACTTTAAAGTATTTTTACTTAAGTACTTCTTAAGTACTTTACACCACTGAGAACAAAATGTGTGTGTGTGTGATAACCAGAGATAAACTAAACAACGTGTGTTTTACTGACCCTGCAGTTACTCAGTTCCTCAGCGGTGAATATGATGTTCCCACACTTCTTCCCTGGGATCCCACTGGAAAGAGAGACAGTTCAGGGAGAGGAAAGAAAGAAATACAAAACAATTATAAGTACTGGTTTCGGGTCCTGTGTGGGTGATTTGTGTACATAATTAGCTATTGTAATGCATGTGGAATGGATCTATTAGTGTGCCTCTCTGTACGCAAGCATGTGTACATGGTATCGAAGGTCGAGACCTTGAGTGAAATAGATATGGACACACACCATAGCTCACCTCATGTTAACAGTTGTGGTCTAAATGGTCAATCCTGATACCTTTACTACCGCACCTTCAGACTCCAAATCAACAGGTCAGAAAACAGCCCATCACTCCACATTAGCACACCACATAATACACCCACTGGAAGAGGCCTGACCTCAGATCAGATTTTGGGATGACTAAATTATCTTTCATATAAACAGACCGGGGCAGTCCAGGGAGATTCTTCTCCTCCTCCACACATGTTCTGCATCCCAAATGGCACCTTATTCCCTATATAGTGCGCTACTTTTTTACCAGAGCCCATAGAGCACATACATAGGGAATAGGGTGCAATATGGGACTCAACCATAGAAAATAGATGAGGGGTTACCATTCAATCCAAGCAGACCAAATATTTTTAGGGCCTATCGGAGTTTCTATCAAATGATGTATGAGGTGATCGGGCTGGTGTTAAGAGGGGAATCCCTATTTAACTTCTTATGGCTGCAAGGGGCAGTATTGAGTAGCCAGTTAAATCATGCCCATTTCAAACGGCCTCGTACTCAATTCTTGCTCGTACAATATGCATATTATTATTACCATTGGATAGAAAACACTCTCTAGTTTCTAAAACCGTTTGAATTATTTCTCTGAGTGAAACAGAACTCATTCTGCAGCACATTTCCTGACCAGGAAGTGGAATGTCAGAAATCAATGCTCTGTTCAACTTCCTGCCTATACATGGGCATGATACGTAAGAGTCTACGTACACTTCATACACCTTCCCCTGGTTGTCAAGAGGCGGTGAGAGAAGAAATTTTGTGTTTATCTTGGTCTCTCTCTGTCTCTTCCATGCTGTCCCTAGGAGATGTGTCACTTGAGTGTGTTGAGTCACTGACGTGATCTTCCTGTCCGGTTCTGCGCCCCCTCTGGCTCGTGCGATGGAGGAGATCTTCGTGGGCTATACTCAGCCTTGTCTTAGGGTAGTAAGTTGGTTGATGTCCCTCGTCGGACGGGGCCACAGTGTCCCCCGAACCCCCCTTCTCAGCCTCCAGTATCTATGCAGCAATAGTCTATGTGCCGGGGGGCTAGGGTCAGTCTGTTATATCTCGTGTAATTCTCGTGTCTTATCTGGTGTCCTGGGTGAATTTAAATATGATCCTTCTAATTCTCTCTCTCTCTCTCTCTCCCTCCCCTCCCAGAGGACCTGAGCCCTAGGAGCATGTCTCAGGACTACCTGACCTGATGACTCATGGCTGTCCCCAGTCCACCTGCTCGTGCTGCTGCTCCAGTTTCAATAGTTCTGCCTGCAGCTATGGAACCCTGACCTGTTCACCAGACATGTTACCTTGTTCCGGACCTGCTGTTTTCGACTCTCTCTCTCTCTACCGCACCTGCTGTCTCAACCTTTGAATGCTTGGCTATGATAAGCCAACTGAGATTTACTCCTGAGGTACTGACCTCTGGCACACTCTACAACCACTGTGATTATTATTTGACCCTGCTGGTCATCTATGAACGTTTGAACATCTTGAAGAACAATCTGCCCTTAATGGCCATGTACTCTTATAATCTCCACCCGGCACAGCCACCCCTCATAACCTGGTTCCTCTCTAGGTTTCTTTCTAGGTTCCTGTCTTTCTAGGGAGTTTTTCCTAGCCACCGTGCTTCTACATCTTCATTGCTTGCTGTTTGGGGTTTTAGGCTCGGTTTCTGTATAGCCCTTTGTGACATCTGCTGATGTAAAAAAGGCTTTATAAATTTATTTGATTAAATGATTGATATTTATATTGGTATGAATCTGCTTCCATGAGATTGTTGAGTAACAATCGTTGACACAACATTCAGAATCCGAACAAGTTGACAGACGGTCAAATCCATCATGTAATTGAATGATTTGCTCCATCCACTTGACATTGCATTATACATCATCTAAGAGATAGGATGATTTACAAGCTTGCTGTGAGATCTAAGGGTGTTGTCGTAAACAACCCTGCCACACACACACACCTGTCGGGTTGACAGCCTCTTTACAAGGCTGTCCACAATGCTTACAAAGCCCTTGAAACTTCTCTACCCAGCATTCCAGGTCTTCTGTATTCTCTGCTAAGCACTGTGACAGCCTGATTACTTCACAAGGGCACACTCAGATTTTGTTGCTGTCAGGAAAGACACCCTAACACCCTTGGTTCTGTTAAACACACACGTACGCACATATTGGTACAAACCCGCACATTCACACACACACACACACACACACACACACACACACACACACACACACACACACACACACACACACACACACAAACAAAACATACACACACTACCTCTACCTCCTCCACCTCTTTGTAAGTACAGTCACGCCGGCATTGAAATGAGAGGCAGGTAAAAACTCAGACAGCAGCCATCCAAACCATAATTAATTGACATGATTTTTTTCTTCCTCTGTTATTTTTTTAAAATAATTTTTGCATCCTTCCATCCTTCCTCGTTAACAAGAAGCCCTAATGTTGATGATATATGAGCTGCCTTGCGTCTCGACTTCTATTGACTTCCACATGTAGCATGTTAACATGAGGCCTCCTTTGACATTCAACACGTTCTAATTCTCCACCCCTCTCCCGAAGTGTGCACTTGAACACTCACTCCCTGTCATGGATTTAAAATCTTAGGATTGGTTTAAGTATTGGCTAGTGGGATTTTTCCACCATTGCAAGTGCACACTTCTGGAAGTTTGTCCACGTCGTAGACACTTAATTTGTGTACAGGAAACGGCCCTTCTGTTTGTGGTTTATTCCCTTTAAAAAAAGGTCTAGATTAGTTATACCATTCCTGCCGATTGGCGAACAGGCAAACCATTAGGCTCCAGCAGTTCTAATGGTTTCAATGTTATGGTCTTTAATGGTCTTTAATGGTAAAAGTCCCACCATTTTTTGACTATTCAAGGAGTTGAAGTATTAGGTTGCTAGGAGAAGAACAAACTGAATTGCTTTCATGGAGGACTGGCTTGACCACACAGTTGACCACACAATTTATTTTAATCATGAGGAAAAGCTATTTGTTTTCTACCCAAAGTTGTAAAGAAAATGTTGTGTTCCATTTAATTAACACAAGAGACCAGCAAAATGGATAAAAGGGTGTGGTGGCAGTAGCAGAAACAGCGGCATCTAGTGGTTAAAACTTGGTACTTTCACACCCATTTATGGTAAAGAATGCAAGGGACTTTAATGGCTTATTTCTCTGAACAGGGGAAGAAAACCATCCCCAGATTCCCAGGGAATACATTACAAAAGATGAAGAAACAGTATTCCAAGCAGCAGCTCCATACTACTTGTCAGACATACAATAACTGATACTGTATACTGGTTGTTTAAAAAAATAAAAAAAAGTATAATTTTATTGGATCATCATGTCTTACTCATTGTTAGGAAGAACTATTCGGATGTTATGTACTATATTTATTGAAGATTATACTAATCCTATTAATTAAAAATTACCAATTTGGCAGCAATCAATTAGCTTAATTTCTCAGAGATCAAATAATATTTCAACAAAATAATGTTTCAGGAATTCTAATCTCACCTGTTTCTAACTACAGAAACGATTTCCAAACAATCTGAGATGGTGGGTGTCTTGTACTTTTTGAGGTGGAATGACTCAGGAATGTCATAGTGTGTGAAGTGCATTTCTAGTCGCCAGTGTGTGTGTGGAAGTGTGTGTTTCCAGCAGTCTCCACGCACACCGTTGTCCTCCCACACCTTCCACTGCCTGCTGAGGTCCCCCTCTCTCCCTCCCTCCCTCCCTCCCTCCCACACACACACACACACACACACACACACACACACACACACACACACACACACACACACACACATACACACACACACATACACATACACACACACACACACACACACACACACACACACACACACACACACACCAACCATACTGAGTCACATTGCTAAACCTGCTGTGTAGATGAATGTTATGTATTTTATTCATCCTCCACAGCTTTACAGTGGGGTTTCCCCACCCTGTCAGCAGGTACTTAGTTAAAATAGCTGGGCTACAGCACGTTGGCGGGACCCCTGACTGTCACAGTTGTATAATACCAGTTCATTTACACTATTCCCTGTCCTTACATGACAGAACTATTGCAACCATTATAATCCAGAACTTGATTGTAGACTAGATCATCTCCAACACAATCAATACAGGCCCATTAACTAATACATGAAACCGATTGTAAGGTTTGATTCTTGTCTGACCATCCATCAATCATCTAAACAGGGGGAGAATACAAAGTTAGAGGCTATACATAACCTTTGCCTCTGGGGCTTCTGTTGAGCCAAAAGGGGTGCCTTACTGTACATGGACAGAATATTGTCCAGAAATGTGTATGAACCATACAGGCATCACTCAAGCCAACGTTTGAGGTCAACAATTAGCAACTAAACTTTTGTAACAAAACAAACCTCATTTCAGAAGTGAGAATCCAAAGATGATATATGTCTTTGTCTGGGTTTTGCTTTTGATTCTCAGTTTATGGTGCCATGTCCCTCAGTCCTCTATGAAAAGACTAGAGCCAGTTGAAGAAGAGAAATCATTCATTACAAATAGGCATCCAATATCTATGACCATTGAATAAACACATTTTGAAATGTTATCAATAGAATATCTCAATTTTAAAGTAGCTAACAGGATTCATCAAAAATAATATACAAAACTAGACTTTGATCTTAAACATACTATACAGTGCCTTCAGAAATTATTCACACCCCTTGACTTATTACACATTTTGTTGTGTTACAAGATGGGATTAAAATGGATTTAATTGTCATTTTTTGTCAACGATCTACAGAAAATACTCTGTCATGTCAAAGGGATGAAAAAAAAAAAAAAAAAAAAGATCATAAAAAATGTAACATTATTGTATCTTGGTTCCATAAGTATTCAACCATTTGAGTAAATACATGTTTAGAATCACCTTTAGCAGCGATTACAGCTGTGAGTCTTTCTGGGTAAATCTCTAAGAGCTTTGTACACCTGGAATGTACAATATTTGCAAATTATTCTTTAAAAAATTCTTCAGGCTATGTCAAGTTGGAAGTTAATCCTTGCTAGACAGACATTTTAAACTCTTGCCATAGATTTTAAGTAAAACCTGTAACTAAGCTATTCAGGAACATTCAATGTCATCTTGGTAAGTAAATCCAGTGTATATTTTACCTATTTGGCTGATAGGTGAATTTGTCTCCCAGTGTCTGTTGGAAAGCAGACTGAACCAGGTTTTCATCTTGGATTTCGCCTGTGCTTAGCTCAATTCTATTTATTTTTTATCCTAAACAACTCCCTAGTCCTTGCCGATGACTAGCATACACATAGTATGATGCAGCCACCACCATGCTTGAAAATATGAAGAGTGCTACTTAGTGATGTGTTGCGTTGGATTTGCCCCAAACATAACGCTTTGTATTCAGGACATGAAGTTGATTTCTTTGCCAGATTTTTTGCACTTTTACTTTAGTGCCTTTTTGCAAACAGGATGCATGTTTTGGAATATTTGTATTCTGTACAGGCTTCCTTCTTTTCAGTCTGTCATTTAGGTTAGTATTGTGGAGTAACTGCAATGTTGTTGATCCATCCTCAGTTTTCTCCTATCACAGCCATTAAACTCTGTAACTGTTTTAAAGTCACCATTGGCCTCATGGTGAAATCCCTGAGCGGTTTCCTTCCTCTCTGGCAACTGAGTTAGTAAGGACGCCTGTATCTACCAATACTGTAGGTGCCCTTCTTTGCGAGGCATCGGAAAACCTCCCTGGTCTTTGTGGTTGAATCTGTGTTTGAAATTCACTGCTCTACTGAGGGACCTTACAGATAATTGTATGTGTGGGGTACAGAGATGAGGTAGTCATTCAAAAATCATGTTAAACACTATTATTGCACACAGTGTGAGTCCATGCAACTTATTATGTGACTTGTTAAGCACATTTTAAGTCCTGAACTTATTTAGGCTTGGCGTAGCAAAGTGGTTGAATACTTATTGACTCAAGACATTTCAGCTTTTCATTTTTAATTAATTTGTAAACATTTCTAAAAACATAATTCCACTTTGACATTATGGAGTATTATGTGTAGGCCAGTGACACACAATCTAAATGTTATCAATTTGTAATTCAGGCTGTAACACAACAAAGTTTGGAAAAAGTCAATAGTTTCTAAAGGCACTGTACATCTCATGAGAGTAAAACAGTTATTGAAAGCGCTTTCTTTATTGTATATAAAATATTTTTCAACATTTTATTTGCCTTTTGAAAATACAGTGCATGCTCTTCATTCCATCTAAATATCTTCATCATTTTAAATTAGTTTCCCCAGATAACAGTCATCATTTGGGGCAACATTGCGGTTTTGTTAGCAAACTTGTCATGGTTTTTCACACCGAGACTGATGTGAACAGGTCTGAATACAACAAGTAAAGCAATTTCATTTTGGTTTGAGTGTGTTTAGTTTGACCTGTAGATTAAAAACCACTTACGCACTAAAGCAATATTATTCAAGTCCGGACATTCAGAAGATCAATGCCAGCACATTGTGATCTGGCCTGGTTTTCAAAGACACGGCAGGTTACTAGCTACACTAACTGTCTACGATATATACAACATTTGATCTATTCAGGCCAGTCCTCCCTCTTCACATCCCAAGAGTAGCGGGCCTTTCCTGGGTAGTGCCTAGTGACAGGTAGTCTGAGGAAGTGTTGCCATGGTGACATGTCATTGGTAATAATAGCCAGATCCGGAAAGGACCATCGAGACCAAGCTTCCTTCAGGTTTGTGCTTGAGATATACTATTCATAGAAAGGCTATAATGTGAGCTCATCACAACTCACATGCATCACCTCACCTCTAGGAGTCTGTGTTACTGTTAAGGTATGGCTAGTCAAGATAAGTGTAGGGCTTGGTTTAGGGTGTATTAAGGTAGGGGATAGACGTTTGAATTATAAGCTGCTATTTGCTTTTATTGCGTAACTAATCACTGTGTAAGTTAGCTGCATGTCTATGTCAGGAACACATTTGTCAAAAACGTCAACTATACATCACTCGAAGGTGTCACAATATAGGTCTCTTTTGACAAAAACTTTGAATAAAATAATGAGGTGCACACTACATAAACATTAATGTCACATGAACATGACTGACAACTGAAGGAGTTTAGTCTGACAACTGAAGGCCTTCCTTTTATGGATGCTGTAGCCAGTATCTTTTTCAAACTACTGTCGGGCACTATCTTTGTCAACCTGCCGTGTAATGAATCAACAGTTACATGCTTCTGCACTGTAGAACTTTCTGCACGATAACCTTCAGTACGTCACCCACAGCACTGAGTAAGAGCGATAAAAGTATTCATTTCTTTGATCTCGATAACTCAGACACCGCTTCCCCAATCACCTGACCTTGTCTAGAAAAGGGCTCCACTTAAAGTAGTCCCGGAACGTTGGAAATCAGACGAAACAACAACTAAAAATCATAATTGGTGGACTTTTGCAGGGACATAGGTATAACACAGGAGAGGAGCTCTTTGCAATTTTACCTGTGCCACAGGTCTACTCAGCTGCCTACTCTTTCACAACAGAAAGATCGGTCATGGGCATGATGGAAAGAGAAGGTGGGGAGCGAAGTGGAGAAATGGAAGGGATGGAGGAGGGAGAGAGGCGATAGCCCCGAAATAGGGTCTCCCATGGGGCCACTGCACAGGGAGGCGAATGTTCATTTTGATTACAAGGAGGGGGATGCTGGTGGTGTGACAAGCTTGGCCCCTGCTCTACACCCCCAGCCCCTCACCACACCACCCCCGTCCCTCGCCCGCCCGTCACCCGCTGATGGGAATGACAGGGCGACAGGGCGAGTGACAGCAGGAGCAGCTCATTCAATTACCCGGCCTTCTGATGAAAAACATGTTCACCAGAGAGAGGGAGGGGGACTAGATGGGGGAGGGGGGGGAACAGGGAGAGAGATAGAAAGAGGGGGGAATACAGAGAGGAGAGATAGAACAGGGAAGAGTGAAAGACAGAGAGGGGAGGGAGATAGAAAGAGGAAGAGTGAGAGACAGAGGGAGAGAGATAAAAAGAGGAAGAGAGAGACAGAGAGGGGAGAGAGATAAAAAGAGGAAGAGTGAGACAGAGAGGGGAGGGAGATAGAAAGAGGAAAAGTGAGACAGAGACGTTAGGGAGATAGAAAGAGGGAGAGAGAGCGGGGAGGGAGAGAGATAGAAAGAGGAAGAGTGAGACAGAGGGGAGGGAGAGAGATAGAAAGAGGAAGAGTGAGACAGAGAGGGGAAGGAGATAGAAAGAGGAAGAGTGAGACAGAGAGGGGAGGGAGATAGAAAGAGGAAAAGTGAGACAGAGAGGTTAGGGAGATAGAAAGAGGGAGAGAGAGCGGGGAGGGAGAGAGATAGAAAGAGGAAGAGTGAGACAGAGAGGGGAGGGAGAGAGATAGAAAGAGGAAGAGTGAGAGACAGAGGGGAAGGAGATAGAAAGATGAAGAGAGAGACAGAGAGGGGAGGGAGATAGAAAGAGGAAAAGTGAGACAGAGAGGGGAGGGAGATAGATAGAAAGAGGAAGAGAGGGACAGAGAGGGGAGGGAGATAGAAAAAGGAAGAGTGAGAGACAGAGAGGGGAGGGAGATAGAAAGAGGAAAAGTGAGACAGAGAGGGGAGGGAGATAGAGAGAAAGAGGAAAAGTGAGACAGAGAGGGGAGGGAGATAGAAAGAGGAAGAGAGAGACAGAGAGGGGAGGGAGATAGAAAGAGGAAGAGACAGAGAGGGGAAGGAGATAGAAAGAGGAAGAGAGAGACAGAGAGGGGAGGAAGATAGAAAAAGGAAGAGTGAGAGACAGAGAGGGGAGAGAGATAGAAAGAGGAAGAGTGAGAAACAGAGAGGAGAGAGAGATAGAAAGAGGAAAAGTGAGACGGAGAGGGAGATAGAAAGAGGATGAGTGAGAGACAGAGAGGGGAAGGAGATAGAAAGGGGAGAAGGGGAAGATCAATTACAGAACAGGAGGGTTAGAGAAAAATGGAAGACACGAAAGACAATTACCTAGAAAAGATATTCAATAAAAAGTATTGTCTGTGCCTCCTCTGTGTTTTGTCCCTTAATTCACTCCAATTACCTGAAATAAACATCTCTCCTCTTTTCTCCCCTCTTTCTCTCCCCCAACAGCAATCTGGTAAAGAGCAGCGCACCACTGTGAAACTCTCCCAGATACAATGGGGGCGATTATTATTGGCAACCTTGATATAGATGAGAAGAGAAGACTTTATAAAATAAATAATACAAATACTGAGCTATATTGTATGCAAAAAATAAAGTGGGAAATGACATTACTTTATACTAACACATTTGCTCAGCGACAGATATTTGCCAAAGCTCCTGCCAATATATAAAGCTACAGTAAAACAGCAGCATATGTCTGCGCTATCTGTGGAACGCTGCACACTGTAATCAAGAGCTTTCCACTTGGCAACATGTCTACTTTGTCTTGAGGTGGGTGAGAACGAGAGGGAGAAATGCGATAAACGAGGCAAGTCACAGCATAAAAGGCTCAAAACTCCAACAGCATTTTCCTTTTTTCAGTTTAGTCTTTTCCGTCTGACCTCCTTTTTCTAGTCCCTCCTGGCTCTCTTTTCCTTTCCTCTGTTTCTCTGATTATACCTCACTCACCTTGTCTTTGAGACAGGCCCCCACTTGGGATGTGCTCTTGTCAGAATATACACTCAAAGCCCTCATTCCACCGGAACGACTGAAATAAAAGACTCCCCTCATTTCTCATCTTCCCCCTCCTGAGCCCTAAGAATCGCCTGCTAGCATCCCACCACCCACATAGCGGTTAGAGCGCTGGGCCAGTAATTGAAAGGTCGCTGGTTCGAAATACCCAAGCCGACAAGATGAAAAATCAGCCGATGTGCCCTTGAGCAAGGCGCTTAACCCTACTTTGCTCCAAGGGCGCCGTACTACTGTGGCTGACCCTGCAAAACAACACATTTCACTGCACCTACTGTATTTGGTGTATGTGACAATAAAACGTCTTTATATGTCTTTTTTTTAGCAACACAAACACAGACGTGTAAAAAGCCATAGTGAATCTTTGGGTCAAGGGAAGAGAAGTCGTTTTCCATAATGACAAAACAACACTCAAATGACATCAGAATCACCATAAAGTGGTTAAACTATGTTATGATGTCAATTTGACATCATTTTAAAAAAAAATGATCTCCTGGGTAAAATGTTCCATTCTTAGCTTATGCATGCTCTATTAAACTCAAGTCTGTCTAAACTCAAGTCTGCCTAAATTCAAGTCTGTCTAAATTCAAAATATTCAGTGTGTCTCTGTCTTTCCCTTGAATCCAACACAAACAGCGACGTGCTGCTCTAAAGCATCCTAGCAGGTATACAGTGGTGCGCACTACAGCTTGTATCGTTGCCAGTAACATTTGAAGCACTACTTTTGCACCCATTTGCATGATAAGCCACTTGTAGATGGAGTATTTGGAGCTGTAACTTACATCATCTACCTCAGCTGCATTATCCACCTTACAGACATTTTCATGGCATTATCATATCTAAAAAGCCATAGTGAATCTTTGAGTCAAGGGAAGAGAAGCACCATACATTGTCTTGGGAAGACAACAGCAACAACACCAAATTGAGCAGGGGTACTCAACTACTATTTGAAAAGGTCCGGTCACACAAATTTCCTATGTGGAAAAGGTCCTAATGGATATTGTCATTTATCGGCGTAGTCACAAACCCCACCTCTCAACCCATGTGACCCCAAGCTGTTCAACCTGTTCACATCCCTCTTTTAGGCCGAGAGAACATTTTGCTGTTTAAAACTAATTTCCTGCAATTCTAGCCATTTTGCTATGGGCGAACAGAAAATGTTTAAGTTTTAATATCTTTTTTAATATTTAATATTATGTGTTTAGATCATACCAAGGGTCATAACCTGAAAGAGTTCCTAAATTATTTGTATTTGTTGGGACCAACTATTGACCTCGTTCTGGGTCCGGACCGTGGTCCACCTGTTGAGTATGGCTGACAGAGTCTAGACAAAGTATCTCCACCCTGCCGTCTTAGTCCCAGCCAGTCAGACAGTTAATAAATTATGCTGATATCCTGAGGGTGGATATGGGGCTATAAATAGCTTATAGCCGATAAAATGCTCACAAAACTAACCCCAGGACCTCTCGTCACTGATGCCAGTACATGGGGAGCGTGCCTGGCAGAATTGCTTCGTTTCCACGTTTCTCAGCATCTCCTCTTGGTATGAGGGTGACAAGGAGACTGTGGGTGGCATGCTAAAGGCGTTTCAAGCTAATTATCTATTTGGACAAAGATCAAACACCCAACAGTGGAAATTGTGTTCAATGTTTATGCAGAGCCCGGGCCTCTGAAATGCTACAAAGTCTCCTTGCAGGGGGCACGAGAGGAAATAAAAGTGGAAAAAATATAGAATTGAAAAAATATAAAAGGTGGTTGAAGGGTTTTGTGTCCTGAGATTGTTGCTTGAGGGATTTAGTGTACTAAGATTGTTGCTTGAGGGATTTAGTGTCCTGAGATTGTTGCTTTAAGGGTTTAGACATCATTAAAAAAAATATTTGCTTCCTGGTTATATTTTCCTTTCTTAACATGTTAGCATGTTCTACTAAATTCTAAATATTCAGTGTCTGTCTTTCCCTTGAATCCAATGGGCATTCTTTCAGCTGCATCATCTTCAACAACTGTAATCTAGAACACTTCCTGGTTTCTTCTTCCGAGAGAGACAACAACAAATTCATCGATGTACTAGTGGTTACTGTGTCTGTTGTGGCCTGGTATGAGTGGCAGCCTTGAGAGTTGGATTGAAAGAGGTAATATTAAACCAGTGAACAAATATTTTTAGATATGGAGATACGCCTGAGAGAATGAGATTGAGGGCGGGAAGTGGGAGGACATAGAAGCAGCCCAATGTTTTTCATCTGAATCCTAATCTTATCAGGGCAAGAGGTGCTCGAGGAGCGGAACGTAATTACAGGGTAATTTTAGAGCGGTGTGTGTGTGTGCTGCAAACTTACAGGGATGAAGGAAGGGTTGGGGGGACAAGGACAGAGTAACATCCATCGAGTGTACCTGACAAATGAGAAATATGCCAATTATCACTGTATAATATTACATATTTGAGATCTTTTACGCCACGTCGTTATACCAAGTGCTTATAAGCGATGTTAATTTCATCTGTGTTTTTGTTTAGGTGAAGGGCAGACAACTGAGAGACACGCAGTTTAATATTCAATCCAGAAATCTTTAAGTGAAGTTGTTACAAGCGCGGTTAACTTGACCAGTGTTTTCGTTAGACACTTGGGGACGCGATGGACCGTGTGGAAGGAATGAATATGGTTGGCAAATGAATCGCTGTCACGTTCCTCTTAATTTAACTAGCTGCCCACAGCTCATAAATCTCAATAAACAATGTTGGTAGGTTGTTCTTCTTTTAAATTGGCATTTGCTACGATTTAATTTATTTGGGGAACGTGAAACAATCCTCTTGGCCATGGGATATTTCATTATATGGAGAATAACAAATAGTGGGAAGGGAGGCACGGTGCCATCCTGACCTGTGCATAGACTCCCATTAAAATAAATAAATGGGAAAATAAGTGTGTGTGTGTAAGTGAGACAGAGAGAGAGAGCGAGACAGAGAGAGAGCGAGACAGAGAGAGAGCGAGACAGAGAGAGTGAGACAGAGAGAGAGTGAGACAGAGAGAGAACGAGACAAGAGATGGAAGGGTTTGGTCTATTATTTGGTCTTGTAAAATGTCATTAAGTACTGTTATGGTATAAATATGTAATAATTGTGACAAACAATACCTACCACCTCCCATATCTCTAAACTGCCAACGAACAGAATAGTAGACCAGTTTCCCTGCTTTCTCAGCAGATGTATAGAAGGTTTGCATTTCAAGGTTTAAAAGACAGTTCATATTCCTACTAAAAGCATACTTAACTAAATGGAGGAAGACATGAGAGGAAAGAAAACTGGATTTAATTTTTCAAGGGAGAGAAAGGCATCAAGCAGGTGAGGACCGCCACAGGAAAGGAAGACTCAGTTACCTCTGCTGCAGAGGATACGTTCATTAGAGATACCAGCTTCACAAATTGCATCACAAATAAAGGCTTCACAGAGTTCACGTAACAGACACATCTCACCATCAACTGTTAAGAGGAGACTGTGAGTCAGGCCTTTATGGTCAAATTGCTGCAAAGAAACCACTACTAAAGGACACCAATAATAAGAAGAGACTTACTTGGGCCGAGAAACAAGAGCAATGGACATTAGACCGGTGGAAATATGTCCTTTGGGCTGATGAGTCCAAATGTGAGATTTTTGGTTCCAACCGCCATGTCTTTGTGAGACACAGAGAAGGTGAATGGATGATCTCTGCATGTGTGGTTCCCACCGTGAAGCATAGAGAAGGTGTGATGGTGCTTTGCTGGTGACAAATTCTGTGATTTATTTAGAATTCAGGGCACACTTAGCCAGCATGGCTACCACAGCATTCTGCAGCGATACGCCATCCCACCTGGTTTGCACTTAGTGGGACTATCATTTGTTTTTCAACAGGACAATGACCCAAAACACACCTTCAGGCTCTGTAAGGGCTATTTGACCAAGAAGGAGAGTGATTGAGTGCTGCTTCAGATGACCTGGCACCCACAATTACCCAATCTCAACCCAATTTAGATGGTTAGGGATGAGTTTGACTGCAGAGTGAAGGAAAAGCACCCAACAAGTGCTCAACATAAGTGGGAACTCCTTCAAGACTGTTGGAAAAGCATTCCATGTGAAGCTGGTTGAGAAAATGCCAAGAGTGTTCAAAGCTGTCATCAAGGCAAAGGGTGGTTACTTTGAAGAATATAAAATATAGAATATATTTTGATTTGTTTAACACTTTTTGGGTTACTATCTGATTCCATATGTGTTCTTTCATAGTTTTGATGTCTTCACTATTATTCTACAATGTAGAAAATAAAAAAAACCTTGAATGAGTAGGTGTGTCCAAACTTTTGACTGGTACTGTGTTATTTGAAATCTTTGAAAATATTCCATTGCAACCATTGGAATAGTCAGAAAACTTGTTAACCCTACCTATCTGGCACCACGAGCAGACTTGTGCTGACGCTGAAAGATCTTTGAAAGATATCAGGTACTATTTGAACCCAGGTCTGCCAGCCACACACAGCAAACAGCCCACAGGTTTTAAAGCAGCACCAGCTACAACTCATGTACTTCACCTCCCAAAGTTTCCCACACAGAAACAAAAGTCTCCTCTCCATGGCAACCCACCAGCTTAGTGTATGCACCGTTCCAGCAGAAATACACTGGGGGAAAAACAGACCTGGGTTCAAATACAATTTGAAATAATTTTCAAATACTTTAGCTGGGCTTGATTGAGTGTGAGCCACACCCACCTGGCACTCCAGGTAGGCTAAAGCAAACACTCAAAGTATTTGAGAAATTTCAAATAGTATTTGAACCCAGGTCTGGAGATAAATACTAACTCAGAGTATCAGCATATAGCCTACAGACAGACGTTGCAGAGACGCTGCCTGTCAGATCAAAAAAACCCAACCTGCCGCAATGCCAAAAAACTCACCCGATAATTCAAAGGCTCACATTTCATGCTTTGAAATTTCCTTTTTTTTGTATTGAGATTAGAATCAAGACTCACACAAACTGAAATTAGTTTATCAGAATCCCGTCGAAACAAAGGGTTGATGTTGAACGTGGGGAGGGAGGGCCATCATAAGCCATAGACTTACAATAAGGGGCCATGGAGCGAGCGAGCAGAGAGAGAGAGACCAAACGTGGGGTCTGTTAACTGGTGGGTTGGTGAGTATTGGATTGATCAAAGCTCTGAGGCCATGCCAGTTTTCTGTACTGTACTGAGTGGAACGAAAGCTGGGTGGGAGTCCATAGAGGGATATTGAGCGTCGCTCTGCATATGGCTTTTAAATATTTCATCAGATGGACTGCCAATAGAAGAGATGTACATCTGAGGCAAGGCCCTTTATTGCTAATTAAGCATAGAGTTAATAAAGAGTGTGTGTGTGTGTGTGTGTGTGTGTGTGTGTGTGTGTGTGTGTGTGTGTGTGTGTGTGTGTGTGTGTGTGTGTGTGTGTGTGTGTGTGTGTGTGTGTGTGTGTTTGCGTGCGTGCGTGCGTGCGTGCGTGCGTGCGTGCGTGTGTGTGAGAGAGTGGGTGTTTGGGATATTTCTTCAAATTAACTTTAAATTAAGTTCAGATGCGATTGTGAAGGTTTTGAAAGTGGACTTTGATGCCGTGTGTGAGCTGGCAAGACACTGGCATAAGCTTGTGTTTGACGGTCGTGGTTTTATGGAGCGTGCAGCCTTGCCTTTTGTTGTCAGTTAATAGAATTCCCCAATGTTTTCCCAGATTCCCAATGGGAAGTAAATTACTGTACAGCGGAAGGGCTTAAAAACTCCCTCTTCCCTGAGTCTTTAAATCAAATCTGGGAGAGGAGGAGGCAACTTTAGACGGACTCCAGTGTACAGAGCAACTACAAATACAACCTTGATGCCTTCTTATAATCTTCAAACCTATTTAAATGCAGATTGAGAAAATGTAGCGAGAGGTAAGCCTTTCTTCTATAGGGTGTCATTAAAAACCAGAATGGGTAGAAATAGATTAAGGATGGAAAAAAAATTATTCAATTTCCAGCCATCTGCTTTTATGTAGGTCAGAGCCATCTGCTAAATAATGAAAATGGACACCGGAAGATGGTTTGCTTGTGTGTGTGTGTGTGTGTGTGTGTGTGTGTGTGTGTGTGTGTGTGTGTGTGTGTGTGTGTGTGTGTGTGTGTGTGTGTGTGTGTGTGTGTGTGTGTGTTTACTATCCTTGTGAGGATGTGAAACAAGGAAAATTAAGTGGGGGCATTTCGCCAGTCCAAGGAAAAAAGCTATTTTAGGCTTTGGGGTAAGGTTAGGGTTAGAACTAGGGTTATGGGTTAGGGTTATGAGCTAAGGTTAAGGTTAGGGTTAGGTTAAGGGTTTGGGAAAATAGGATTTTGAATGGGAATGAATTGTTTGGTCCTCACAAGGACAGTAAAACAAACGTGTGTGTGTGTGTGTGTGTGTGTGTGTGTGTGTGTGTGTGTGTGTGTGTGTGTGTGTGTGTGTGTGTGTGTGTGTGTGTGTGTGTGTGTGTGTGTGTGTGTGTGTATACAAGGCAGAGTAGGGAGGTGTAGCGAGAGGGAAGCCTCTCTTTAATAGGGTGTCATGTCATTAAAAACCAGAATGAGTTGAAATAAATTAAATTGATTCCATTTCCAGCCGTCTGCTTTTATGTAGGTCAGAGGCCTGTTAAATAATTTAAATAGACACTGGAAGATGGTGTGTGTGTGTGTGTTTACTATCCTTGTGGAGACCAGAAGTCCTCACAAGGATAGTAAAACAAGGACAATTCTGATAAGTGGGGACATTTCGCCGGTCCCCACAAGGAAAAAGGCTATTTTAGTTATAGGGGTTAGGTTAATGGTTATGGTTGGAATGAGGGTTAGAATTAGGATTAGGGGTTAGTGGTTAGGTTTAGTAGCTAGGGTTAGGGGTTTGAGTTTAAGGTTAGGGAAATAGGATTACAGGCTACAGCTATAAACAACATGTTTCAAATGTTATGCCTGCGGCTATGGAACCCTGACCTGTTCACCGGACGTGCTACCTTGTCCCAGACCTGCAGGTGCGGTAGAGATACTCTGAATGATTGGATTTGAAAAGCCAACTGACATTTACTCCTGAGGTGCTGATCAGTTGCACCCTCTACAACCACTGTGATTATTATTATCTGACGCTGCTGGTCATCTAAGAACATTTGAACATCTTGGCCATGTTTTGTTATAATCTCCACCCGGCACAGCCAGAAGAGGACTGGCCACCCCTCATAGCCTGGTTCCGCTCTAGATTTCTTCCTAGGTTCTGGCCTTTCTAGGTAGTTTTTCCTAGCCACCATGCTTCTGTAAATGCATTACTTGCTGTTTGGGATTTTAGGCTGGGTTTCTGTACAGCACTTTGTGACATCAGCTGATGTAAGGGCTTTAAAAATAAATTTGATTGATTGATTGATACTCCAAGAGACTTGCAGCTGTAATTGCTGCAAAAGGTGGCTCTACAAAGTATTGACTTTGGGGGGGTGAATAGTTATGCACGCTCAAGTTTTCATTTTCTTCGTCTTATTTCTTGTTTGTTTCACAATAAAAAATATTTTGCATCTTCAAAGTGGTAGGCATGTTGTGTAAATCAAATGATACAAACCCCCTCAAAATCCATTTGAATTCCAGTTTGTAAGGCAACAAAATAGGAAAAATGCCAACGGGGGTGAAAACTTTCGCAAAACTTTCGCAGTGGTGGTGGGCTCCCCTATAGTCCCCAGCCTTTGAATGCCACTGGGCTCTTTTTGTCCCTTTACCTGAGATCTGAAAGCAGAGCATCTCTAATGTCATTTTAGAGAACAGAATATAGAAGACGAAACAGTTCATCCCCATTGAAATTTTGGTGATAGAAACAGATGGAGAAATTATGCTCTCTCAGTTGCCATAGAAACATGTCCATCAAGTCACACAACACACAATACACAACACACAACACTCACACAAAGCACTCTTTCAGTCAGCACCATGCAGTCAAAAGGGTATTTACATTTAGGTAGTTTAGCAGAAGTTCTAATCCAGAGCGACATCAACAGATTTTTCACATGGTTGGTTCAAAGCAGCGACCTCTCGGTTACTGGCCCAACGCTCTTAACCGCTAGGCTACCTGCCTATTTACTATTTCCCGCTAAACATGGTGACATACAGAACTGTAATCAAAGAGCAGCGAAGCCTTATTGACAAGTATCCTGCATTGGGAAATTCCCCACCAGGCTCACATGAAGATAAATGACATGGCCAAGATAGAAGAGCCAAGTGGGACAGACAGTGATAGGATAGGAATAGGTTAGGAGAGTTTCCCTTCTCTCAGAGTGTGTGCTTTATGGCATTGTTGTGTTGTCTGTTACTCACATCAACCAAGAGAGACAGAGAGAAAGAGCGAAAGAGAGACAGAGCGAAAGAGAGAGAGAGGAAGAGAGAGAGATGAAGAGAGAACGAGAGAGAGAGAGAGAGAGAGAGAGAGAGAGAGAGAGAGGAAGAGAGAGAGAGAGGAAGAGAGAGAGAGAGAGAGAGAGGAAGAGAGAGAGATGAAGAGAGAACGAGAGAGAGAGAGGAAGAGAGAGAGAGAGAGAGAGAGAGAGAGAGAGAGAGAGAGAGAGAGAGAGAGAGAGAGAGAGAGAGAGAGAGAGAGAGAGAGAGCGAAAGTGAAAGCGGGAGAGAGAGCGCGCAAGAGAGAGAGAGGGAGGGACAATGTTCTCAGTGTGTTGGTTATCAACTTTAATTGAAAAGGGCCCAATTCCATGCTGAGTCATCCACAGGGCCAGTGTCGTGTCACTGACCTGGGTTCAAATACCATTGTAAATCATTTGAAATACTCCCCCTATGCCTGTTGCAAAGAACCAATAAAAAAGTGGCAAAGTGCAAACCCATCCCAACTGACACTCCCGACAGTCTTAAGAAAGCGCTCAAAGCATTTGAAAGATTTTAATTAGTATTTGAACCCAGGTCTGGTTGTTCTGCTTTCACAGGGGATGCCTAACTATGTCTATAGCATGTGTTACTGCCTCACGCTCTCGTAGAATACAATCCTTCTCAGTCCAAGTTTGACGCTAGATTAATCTCTAGTTACATGCCTGCCGTACAGTGGGAGCCTCTGGGCTTAGACACACCAATAATTGTGTTCTTGTTTTTCCCAATCTAAGAGGCAATGAGAACATTGTGAGATTGTGGAGGCCTGTCAAATGCAGAGGCGTACAGTGACAGATCGTGTTGTGATGCATGCTTGTACACAGCAGATACACAGTAGATACTTGATAGAAGTCATTGGTAGACTTACGACAGGGTTCTCTCCAGCCGACTGCCTGTGGACCCAATGATCTCCCCCAGAGTGCAGAACATCTGGCCCAGGAAGTCCTGTAACGGGAAGAGAACAACTAGCTCATATTACCCATTAAGTACCAGTTTTTAACACCTAGCTCAAATTACCCATGGAGTACCCGATTTAAAACGTAGCTCATATTACCCATGGAGTACCAGATTTAACACCTAGCTCATATTACCCATGGACTATCTGTAAGGATGTGAACTGGCGGCAGAGGAGTCAGACGCAGGAGAGAAATAACTGTGTTTCCAACGGCGCAGTTTATTAACAAAAACCCACCGGAAACATAATAATAAAAATCAATGGGTAACATAACCCGACGCACACCAGTACAGACGTACACAAACAGTTACAATAAACAATCACCGACAAGGGCATGAGGGGGAACAGAGGGTTAAATACGCAACATGTAATTGATGGGATTGGAACCAGGTGTGATGGAAGACAAGACAAAACCAATGGAAAATGAAAAATAGATCAGCAATGGCTAGAAGGTCGGTGACGTCGACCGCCGAACACCGCCCGAACAAGGAGAGGGACCAACTTCGGCGGAAGTCGTGACAGTACCAGATTTAACACCTAGCTCATATTACCCATGGAGTACAAGATTTACACAACATGGGGCAACATTTTCCTCTGGCAAAGACACCTGCGCTGAGAGCTAATGCACTGTAAATGTAGTTATGATCTACATCGCAGCTTATCTTTTAACTTTTCTTTAGGAACTTTAATTTAACCTGATATATAGTTAAGGCACGATATTCACACGCCAAACGTAATGCAATCGCCATGTGCATTATTGGTGATCTCTGGTCCTATTGTTACGTTATTACAGATATATAATGCCTTCAAAAAGTATTCACACCCCTTTACTTTTTCCTCATTTTGTAGTTACAGCCTGAATTTAAAATTGATCAATTTTGGTCACTGGCCTACACGCAATACCTAGCGGTTAAGAGCGTTGGGCCAGTAGCCAAAAGGTTGCAGGTTTGAATTCCCGAGCTGACTAGGTGAACAATCTGCCAATGTGCCTTTGAGCAAGGCACTTAACCCTAATAGTAAATATAATGTATTGCTACATTTAAAAATAAAAAAAATATGAAAGGTCTTGAGTCAATAAGTATTCAACCCCTTTGTTATGACAAGCCTAAATAAATTCAGGAGTAAAAATGTGCTTAACAAGTTCACATAATAAGTTGCATGGACTCACTCTGTGTGCAATAATAGTGTTAAACATGATTTTTGAATGACTACCTCATCTCTGTACCCTACACATACAATTATCTGTAAGGTCCCTCAGTTGAGCAGAGAATTTCAAACACAGATTCAACCACAAAGACCAGGGAGGTTCTCCAATGCCTCGCAAAGAAGGGCACCTATTTGTAGATGGGTAAAACATTATTTTAAAAATACATTGAATATCCCTTTAAGCATGGTGAAGTTATTAATTACACTTTGGATGGTGTATCAATACACCCAGTCACTACAAAGACACAGACCTTCTTTTTAACTCAGTTGCTGGAGAGGAAGGAACCCACTCAGGTATTTCACCATGAGGTCAATGGTGACTTTAAAACAGTTACAGAATTTAATTGCTGTGATAGAAAACTGAGGATGGATCAACAACATTGCAGTTACTCCATAATACTAACCTAATTGACAGAGTGAAAAGATGAAAATCCAACGCAACACATCACAGAGTAGCACTCATCCTATTTTCAAGCATGGTAGTGGCTTCATCATGTTATGGGTATGCTGGTCATCGGCATGGACTAGCGAGTTTTTTATGATAAAAATAAATGGAATAGAGGTAAGCACAGGCAAAATCCAAGAGGAAAACCTGGTTCAGTCTGCTTTCCAACACACACTGGGAGACAAATTTACCTTTGAGCAGGACAAAAACACAAGGACAAATATACACTGGAGTTGCTTACCAAGACGACATTGAACGTTCCTGAAATGCATAGTTACACTTTTAACTTAAATCGTCTTGAAAATCTATGGCAAGACTAGAAAACGGCTGTCTAGCAACGATCAACAACTAACTTGACAGAGCTTGAAGAATTCTTTAAGAATAATGTGAAAATATTGTACAATACAGGTGTGCAAAGCTCTTAGAGACGTACCCAGAAAAAAATCACAGCTTTAAACCGCTGCTACATGTATTGACTCAGGGAATTGAATACATATCTAATCAATAATATATTTTTAGACAAATGTTAGCATTTTCTTACGCTTTGACATTAGAGTATTTTGTGTGGGTCATTGACAAAAAAATGACATTTCAATCCCACTTTGTAACACAACAAAATATGGAGAATATAAAGGGGTGTGAATACTTTCTGAAGGCACTGTGATTCCAATGCAAGAACCCAAATGACGCCCCCGGGTATAGCTACATATCGTTATGTTTCATCAAAGAAATAGATACATTATGTTCTGGTTTTCGTGGTAGCCTATTTGTTTTCCTGGTTGTGAATGGAACTGTATGTATTGGAAAGTGTATTTTGCCATATCACAACATGTTGCTGAACTCATGAGCAGCATGATTCTCCATGAATGAAGCGGCCTATAGGCCTATTCATTTGGCAAGACAGCATGGCTGCATCTCACTGTAGTAGGCTGTAGGCTAAGTTTAAGGATCTCCATTCACCATTTGTTTATTGCATTTGTTTACTGTTAATGTAACTAGTCTAAGAATAGATTGTGTCATGACTTTACCAAACTTGAGATTTTGTTTACTTTTTATCGCTGTTTTGTTCTGTTTGCATTCATTAGTTCACATTCGCAGTTGTGTCGGTATTCTAAGCCAAACCGCTACTCAGTGTTTTTGTTTGCATGCATGAATAACTAGGCTACTACTTTCAGCATTAAGTTAGCATTATTTTGGTGAGACAGCTGTGTGTACGTCTGCATTCACACAGGCTGTTTGTAATAGGTGAATTGCCCTATCTACTATATATTTACCAAAACGGCTAGCAAAGAACATTCCTAATCATGATAAACACTATTAGCGCACACAGAGTCCATGCAACTTATTGTGACTTGTTAAGCACATTTCTACTCCTGACCTTATTTAGGTTTGTCATAACAATGGGGTTAAATACTTATTGACTCAAGACATTTTAGCTTAGAATTTTTTATTATTTTGGAAACATTTCTAAAAATATAACCCCACTTTGACATTATGGGGTATTGTGTGTAGGCCAGTGACAAAAAAAATCTAAATGTAATCCATTTTAAATTCAAGCTGTAACACAACAAAATGTGGAATAAGTCAAGAATACTTTCTGAAGGCCCTGCATATTGAATTCTGCTTATATCACGCTATCCCAAAATAAACATAAAAGTTCAAATTCAAGAAGTGACAGGTTGGCAAACAATATCTGCTGTGCTGTATCAGCACCACGGACAGCACCCTACAACCTAAAGCAAGATGTTCATAAAAACCAACCAGCTAGATTGTTTCTTACCTTTTCAGAAGATCCACATTTATGTGTCGTTATGTCATAACAAAGAGGTTGAATACTTACTGACTCAAGACATTTTAGATCCACATTTATGTGTCCTTAAATGTCTATAACTAACTCCAAAAACGCTATTCCTCGTGATCCGTCAAACCGTGTTTACAGTAATGTTGTTGACTAACCTTCTACTCATCCACAATGGTTTGCAATAGAGAGAGAAAAACAGATCTATTAGTTGGAAATCTGCAGAGACAAAAAAACAAACAGCATTCTATTTTTTTATAAAAATAATTCAAATTCATTATTCTGACATTCCCTCCTTGAAGAAAAATACCACTTAGTAATCAAATCAAAGACTAACCAAATGTAACAGCTTTAATAGGGAAGTATTTTCCCTTGACAGTTCATTAAGTAAACATAACTAAGTGACATGAAAATATGCATGATATTCAGCTTATATTAATAGCATGATATCACCAGTGTACTTACATGTTTTGAAATGTTTGAACTTCTGGTGTCCACATTGTACCTATCAGAAAAAGGAACAATACATCAGCACCTGGTGATGGGTTGAATCTACAAAAAAAATCCAAGTTCCTTTAAAAAGTGGCAATCTGCAGTTTCTACAGCAATGTTTTGACTTAAATGAATAATATGTAAGCATTTATTATTGAAGAATATAACTTAGAAATGTCTCATGAGCCTAGTTCAACTGTTGTACCCCATCAGAGCACAAAATATAAGGTTGTTTTACTCCAATGTTTGTAATAAAAGTAGATGTATACAAACACTCTATTGCCTCAAAACTATTATTTTGATATCATGGATGGTCAGTCCTTGCATCCATATCTCTGTCTATGAATTTGAGAGTGATTGCATTTCTCCAGCCCCATTTTTACCAAAATAGTTGTGGGGAAAATGCTTTGTTATTGTTCCAACTGCTGATTGCCCCTTTAAAGCTCTTGCCTATCTGAACAAGTGTTGTTTCTGTGGTTTTTTTTTTAAAGATCCTATTCTGGATTTCTATTTCGTACATTTGATATTGAACTCTGCATTGTTGAGGAAGAGCTTCTATGTAAGCATTTAGCTGGATGGTTTACACCTTTTGTATTCTGTGCATGTGACAAATAACATTTGATTTGAGATCATTTGATATGTTCCTTAGGGAGCGCATGTGCCAGGATACGGTGTCTATATTAGGACAGTGATAAACTACCCTGAAACAAAGACTACATTCACGGTCTCTCTGAATCCGTCTGTTCTCTCTCTCCCTTCTTTCAAAGTCACAATGATTTGGCATCACTGTCACTCAGCCTTATCAGGAGTTCATGTCAGTGTCAACAAGAGTTACTTTCAGTCTCATCAGGAATTATGGTTTGTTTAAGTGACACTGACACCAACTCCTTGTGACTCTGAGACTGTCCTTATATGGACACCATAATAGTAGCCTAAATTGTTTTAATTTAATTTAAATAAATAAAAAACAAACACACATGTCTTTTCTTACTAGCATTGACTTTGCTGATAGTTACTTTAATGAGAAATAATATACTGACTTTGACCGTGTGGTTGTCTCACCTATTGTAGCAATCTTAAAATGAATTAACTAACTAAGTCATTTTGAATAAAAGTGTCTGCAAATGACAAAAATCTTAAAAATTTAACACAAATGGCATTCACCTGGTTTTTACTAGAAAACTTCAGTTGTTAGGTTGATACTACAATTATTATCTTCACGCCAATAGCTACCTGTTTCAGTACATCTGGAATTAACCCAAAACTATTTATCAAGCATTGATAAAGTAATAACTCGTTACCATATATAATATGTACCTTTACAACTTTATGCCCCTCTCCCCACAGGTGTGATTACTACCTCTGAGGGTTTAGAGCTAGTTACCTCTGCAGGCTAAACTTAAATCTAGACTTGGTTTCCTCTATTGTAATCGCTCCTCTTTCATCCCAGCTGCCAAACTAACCCTGATTCAGATGACCATCCTACCCATGCTAGATTATGGAGACGCAATTAATAGATCGGCAGGTTAGGGTGCTCTCGAGCGGCTCGATGGTCTTTACCATTCGGCCATCTGATTTACCACCAATGTTCCATATAGGACAAATCACTGCACTCTATACTCCTCTGTAAACTGGTCATCTCTGTATACCCGTCGCAAGACCCACTGGTTAATGCTTATTTATAAAACCCTCTTAGACCTCACTCCCCCCTATCTGAGATATCTACTGCAGCCCTCATCCTCCACATACAACAACCGCTCTGCCAGTCACATTCTGTTAAAGGTCCCCAAAGCACACACATCACTGGGTCACTCGTCTTTTCAGTTCGCTGCAGCTAGCGACTGGAACGAGCTGCAACAAACACTCAAACATCTCTTCATTCAAAGACTCAATCATGGACACTCTTATTGACAGTTGTGGCTGCTTTGCGTGATGTATTGTCGTCTCTACCTTCTTGCCCTTTGTGCTGTTGTCTGTGCCCAATAATGTTTGTACCATGTTGTGCTGCTGCCATGTTGTGCTGCTGCCATGTTGTGTTGCTACCATGTTGTCGTCATGTTGTGTTGCTACCATGCTGTGTTTTCATGTGTTGCTGCCATGCTGTGTTGTCGTCTTAAGTCTCTCTTTATGTAGTGTTGTGGTGTCGGTCTTTATGTAGTGTTGTCTTAGGTCTCCCTTTATGTAGTGTTCTCTCTTGTCGTGATGTGTGTTTTGTACTATATTTGTATTTTATTTTGTATTTTTAATCCCAGCCCACATCCCCGCAGGAGGCCTTTTGCCTTTTGGTAGGCCGTCATTGTAAATAAGACTTTGTTCTTAACTGTCTTGCCTAGTTAAATAAAGGTTAAATAAAAAATAAATAAAAAATTAAATAAAGTAAACACCTGGTAAAATCATGACTAAGTTAAACCATAAACATAAATGAATGTACTTCCTCATATAGTATAGGCAGCCTAAACTCAACTGTAATCAAATCTTGACTTTACAGCTGTGCATGAAGATGAAACAAGATTACCCACACAGGACAGGACATCATGTTTAATAAATAAATAAGCAGCATGTATGTAGATACGAAGGAAGAGTCAAGAATGACAAAGACAAATGGATGTGGATCGAATGGTAATGAATTCCAAAATAGGATTGACTGTATGAATTGAAGACCCTATCACCCCCCCTCCCACCCACCAGGGGGGAAAAACGTGGCACTTTTTTCCTCAAGGCTCCCTCGTCATCCTCACGGTGCTCTCTTAAGTGCCAACATAACGAGTTCCTATAAAAAGCCTTTTGTTTGACAAAGGAAATCCACTTGCTGCTAAACTGATTTACACAAATTACTGCACATTACACAAGAATATAATGCATTTTTCTTCTTTGTCTGGAATCTCTCTCTCTCTCCCTTTGCACCCACTCGTTTCTGTCAGTGTTTTTGAAGTCAAACAGTGGAGGACGATGCACTGCCTCGTGCTAAAGAGAAACAGCAACCTTGCCATCATCTGGGTCCTTTGAATAGATTATGAAGGAGATTTTCAATAGGACCGAGGGGTCAAATGCTTGACTTGACCGTAATTAACAAGATGAGCTCCTCCAGGACTCCACGGTATAGTCAAAAGGAAATACTATAGACATTTTAAAGATAGTTAAGTTGGATAGTTGACAGGCAGTTGGATAGTTGACTTTATTGAAGATGTACACAGCGTTGGTAAGTAGCCCGTTACCTGCACGTTCCAAGACATACATCCGTATTGAATATAAGGGTTGTTCTGCTGTCCCTGTAGGAGAAACCTTTTGGTTCTAGGTAGTTTTAAGAGTCTGGCTTGGCCCTACGAGAATGTAAGATATCTTCTAAAAGTAATTTATCATATTTTATGAACCTTCTGTTTATAACATCTTTTAAGATAAAAGTTCAAGCTCTTCTTCCATAATGTTTGTATTTTGAATATAAAATATCAAGAAGGTATTTGAAACTATTCTATCCTCCAACTCTCATCTTTTCCTCTCTTTTCTTTCAACTTATCCTCTGTAATTATTTCTCCTCTCCTTTACAGCTCTGTGATGGACAGGTGAGGGTTCTGCATGGCCAGGAGAGAGGCCGCAGCACTAGAGCACCATGACAGAACTGACAATGGTGTGACAGACAGACAGACAACCTAGCTCACTGCTCCAGCATCTGGAAAACTCTGATTTGGAAATCTAGGACAAAACTAAGAAATGCAATAAACACTAAAAAGAGCTTAAAAAAAGCTCCTCAGTTGTTCAAGCTTCACATGCAGACCAGTTCATTTGTAAATGAGGATCGAACATAGGCACAGGCCCTCATTTCTAACAATTCATCACAAATGAAGTGGTATCTTTTCAGAAGAAGCTGTGCCTTCAGTTCTTTCATTAACAGCCTCTCTTAATTTTAGCATAAAATCTGCTTCCATATGTTGTCACTGTGTTTCAGAGCAGCAGAGGAAAATAAGAGTTTGTAGTGATAAAACTGAAAGCTAGGGGCTAATGTGTATTGTGATGAAAAGTAGAGAGGCTCTCCTGAAGACTGAGAAAGCTATAGCAACCACGTTATCAGAATCTAGCGAAGTGGCAGAGAGCAGAACTCCCCGCTCTCAAACACTAACCCTCCTAAAGTATCTCTAAACTCCAGAACCTTTCTTACTTATATTAGCCTACCTGCCTCCCTACTCTCCCTCTACAATGAGTCTTCCATCTCTGTTTTTCCTCGATCCCTCACTTTCAATCGGAATTCCCCCTCACTCACTCAGTAAAAATCCCATCTCTGGCGATGTAAAATTGAGTGCTGAGCCAGGCATAGGTGGTATCAAATGAAATTACAGCACTGTAGGATAAGCCTTGAAGCGCTGAGCGAAATTAGATTTAGCAGTGCGAGGAGTGATAAACCCGCCCCAAAAATCGGATAGCCTCATTTACATGGCAGGCGACAGAGGACCTCAGGGCAGCTCTATGTAATCGAGACAAAGGACCGGCATTAAACACATTGTGATATCCAGGAAGGTGGGGCATGAATTAACACAAATTACCAGGTTGATACAAACCGAATCCTAACGAGAAGGAAACATTATTGTAGAATTTCCAAAAACCTTAATTACAGTCAAGAATCAATGCACAGGCTTACCTGGGCTGATAGGGAATCCATAAATAATTGATAGCGGCCAGGGGCCCGTGGTAGGGTTTGCTCCGTGCCTGCTTAATTACATTACAGGTAGCCTAGCGGTTAGGGAGACGAGCCGGAGGGTTACCAGTTCCAATCCCGGGTCTGATGGGAAAAATCTGGGGGGAAGTGAGCTGGCAACCAGAGATGCTATTGCCTGCCGTTGTGCCCCTTGAGCAAGGCACTTAACCCCCCACAACAACGGCTCCATGGGAGCCCAGTGTGGCAGTCCCTCCTCTTCAACCTGTATATGTATATGTGTCTTTCCTAGGGGTTGGTTGGGATAAAGCGGAAGTCACATTTCGGTTTGGCCTTTATAAGCCACTGTATCTACTATAACAGCACAAAAACTACAGGATCAAAAACAAACTATAACACCATTCCAAGGACAGTGTTACTTCCAACTCTTTCTCAACAAGGTGTAAAAAATCACAGCCACCATCACTCTGACTTGACCTTCTTAAAAACTCAGAACCCAAGTTCTAATATTGTGTCTTGTTTTCCATCCTTTGCTGCGTGCTGGTCAGACAGTCATGTTAGCCAATTTCATATTATCTAAATGGAAGAAAATTATGTGAACTCCCCTTCACGTTAGACAATTCATTAGATCTAGGAGAAACGAATGACGCGCATTTACTTCCTTGTGCTCACGACTTGACGAGTAGTCAAGTTCTCTTTTTAAAAGAACTCAGCTACTTCTCAGAAGGCACGCTAATTGACCTGAGGATAGGATCCTCATAATTGAGGAAAAGTATGGCAAATAAAGACCATCATCCAATGCCTACCTTTAAATATCTACAGGATACAACTGAGCATCATGCAGTGTTTTATATCTCTTGTATATCTGCTGAGTCTCTGGAAAGCCTTGATATGCCACGATACACTAGTCATAACAGAGTGGGAAGCCCTTCTGAAACGCCCCCACTCTTCTTCATATAATGCTTCCATTAGAAACAAGAGAAAGGGATGTTGTCTTCGCCCCATATAGCATGCTCAGATTGAAAGGTAGAACTAAAAGCAGGTATAGATATTAGATAACTCGTTCCATCTAGTTTCCCAGTGTACAGTACAAATGGTTCATTGTTGCAGAAGAACTTTCCTGCAAACGTGTATTGTATTTGAGGTTTAAAAAGACTTCTGAAGTTTGTTATTTCCACTCAAAATAACGAAAAATGTAATCAACCCCTACAAAAATGTCCATGAATTATAATCCACATACTAACTCCCATTTCCTGTTGCTGCAGGATTATTTTCCTACTGTAGCAAACTGGCTCAAATTAAGATCCTACATCTGTTTATATGTAACAACTCCCCTGGGTAATACATGTAGTCCCCTATCTCTATCCCTATATTTAAGTCCTATCTCCATCCCTATCTCTATCCCATCTCTAAATCATATCTCTATCTCTATCCCTATCCCTATCCCCATCTTTAAGCCCTCTCTCTATCTCTAGCCCTATCTCTATCCCTGTCTTTAAGCCCTATCTCTATCTCCATCCACATCTTTAAGCCCTATCCCTATCCCCATCTTTAAGCCCTATCCCTATCTCTATCCCTATCTCTATCCCTATCCCCATCTTTAAGCCCTGTTTCCATCCCCATCTTTAAGCCCTGTCTCCATCCCCATCTTTAAGCCCTGTCTCCATCCCCATCTTTAAGCCCTGTGTCCATCCCCATCCCTATCTTTAAGCCCTATCTCTATTGCTATC
This sequence comes from Salvelinus fontinalis, assembly GCF_029448725.1. Taxonomy (NCBI): domain Eukaryota; kingdom Metazoa; phylum Chordata; class Actinopteri; order Salmoniformes; family Salmonidae; genus Salvelinus; species Salvelinus fontinalis. The sequence goes on from NC_074682.1 coordinate 47,468,318, forward strand.
TTTAAGCCCTATCTCTATCCCTATCTTGAAGCCCTGTCTTTATCCCTATCTTGAAGCCCTGTCTTTATCCCTATCTTGAAGCCCTGTCTTTATCCCTATCTTGAAGCCCTGTCTTTATCCCTATCCCCATTTTTAAGCCCCATCTCTATCCCTCTCCCTATCTCTCTCCCTATCTTTAAGCCCTATCTCTATTCCTATCGCTATCCCCATCTTTAAGCACACTCTAAGCCCTATCTCTAGCCCTATCCCTATCTCTAAGCTCTATCTCTAGCCCTATCTCTAAGCTCTATCTCTAGCCCTATCCCTATCTCTAAGCTCTATCTCTAGCCCTATCTCTAAGCTCTATCTCTAGCCCTAGCCCTATCTCTAAGCTCTATCTCTAGCCCTATCCCAAAACACTATCTTTATCGCTATCTATATCCCTATTTCTAAGCCCTTACAGTGCCTCCATGGCACTTCCTACCTTCCCTATCTATTGTGATTCAGGATGCTAAAAATAATCTCCAGAGGGAAGGGGGTGGTTAAATTATTCATCCAGCCATAACAGGGGCTCTCCCTTTTATTGGAGCCACCTCTCGGGACCTCAAATCAGGGAGACGACAACACTCCCCTGGGGCCTTGAAGATCCAGATCTGGACAATCCTGGAAATGCAATAGGCACCCAATTTATTTCCATATACCTCCTATGACCTCACTTACTTATGTCACAAGGATGACAGGTGTGACTCCGACAAACAAAAAGTGGATATCGATCAACGTTTCGTTACACAGGGCTGAGAATAGCTGTCAACAGCCTGTATAGCCTGTATAGCCTGTGTAATCTGTATAGCCTGCATAATCTGTATAATCTGTATAGCCTGTATAATCTGTATAACCTGTATAGCCTGTGTAGCCTGTATAATCTGTATAGCCTGTATAATCTGTATAACCTGTATAGCCTGTATAACCTGTATAATCTGTAGAGCCTGTATAATCTGTATAGCCTGTATAATCTGTATAGTCTGCATAATCTGTTTAACCTGTATAGCCTGTATAATCTGTAGTCTGAATAACCTGTAAAGCCTGTATAATCTGTATAGCCTGTATAATCTGTATAACCTGTATAGCCTGTATAGCCTGTATAATCTGTATAGTCTGAATAACCTGTATAGCCTGTATAATCTGTATAACCTGTATAATCTGTATAGCCTGTATAATCTGTATAACCTGTATAGCCTGTATAATCTGTAGAGCCTGTATAATCTGTATAGTCTGCATAATCTGAATAACCTGTAAAGCCTGTATAATCTGTATAGCCTGTATAATCTGTATAACCTGTATAGCCTGCATAATCTGTATAACCTGTATAGCCTGGGTAGCCTGTAGAGTCTGAATAACCTGTAAAACCTGTATAATCTGTATAGCCTGTATAATCTGTATAACCTGTATAGTCTGCATAATCTGTATAGCCTGTATAATCTGTATAACCTGTATAATCTGCATAACCTGTATAGACTGTATAACCTGTACAGCCTGTATAGACTGTTCAATATGTATAACCTGTATGATCTGTATAGCCTGTTTAATCTGTATAACCTGTACACAGTCCAGGGTCAGCCATTATTAATCTTGGAGCATTTTGGGTCAAGTGCCTTGCTCAAGGGCACATTGACAGATTTTTCACCTTGTCGGCTCAGGATTCGAAAGAGCGACCTTTCGGTTACTGGCCCAATGCTCTAACAGCTATCATCATGCTATTCATCATCATGCTATTGATTGAGGAGCACCATAAGGTCACGAACTGCGACGCAATAATTGCGATTCTCCGCCGTGTCACTGAACATGCCGAGTCATTAGTCTCCGAGGTGCCATTTCCGCACGTCGATGACATTCCTCTACTGCATTGCCATAAACATCGTTATAAAGGCTGAATTTCCAACTAAGACTTAACCCACACCAGTCTATTGCCATGTTTCAAATTTTAAGTATGTACGGGATAAACATGGTATACACCGTTGTCAGGACCCGGTGCGAGAAACAGTCACTAATAATCGTCAGAACCCAGAAGATGAGGCAGACACAGCAGTACTAGAGATGGTGGTTTAATTAAAGAACAAAATCTTCAGGCAAAGAATCTAAATTCACAATGTCCAAACATTAAGCCAAGAAGCACAAAATGGATATCCTCCAAAATACAAAGAAACTCCAAAGTGGTAAAAACAGCAGGGAAAAACAAACCTCAAAAGACTACTCAAAAATACACAAGAACTAAACCAGAGAACCTCTGGAAAATCCAATAAGAGAATCATATGTTCAGAACAAGGCTTGGGCTGGGGCTGGGTGCTAACATACAAACACTGAGCAAGGAACTGAGGAACACACAGGGTTTAAATACTAACAAGGGAACGACACACAGGTGCAAACAATAATTAGAGCAAGGAAAAACAAAAGGTACAAAAAAGGTGCAATGGGGACATCTAGTGACCAAAACCTGAACAGTCCTGGCCAAAACCTGACAACCGTCCAATGAAATGCTTACTTGCAGGTTCCTTCTGGACAATGCAACAACAATAAGAAATAATACAAGATAATAGCTCAGTAGAATAGAATAAACATTTAATCATCAGTATAATACAGGAAGGAACAACGTTTATGTTGGCACCAAGTCAGAGCCAGTCCGTCGAGGCCATGGCCCAGTGAGACACCGTCGCCGGTCCATGGAGTTGGAAACAAGTCAAGTCTACCATTTGGGTAAAACACCGCCGTAAGCCTTTAGGTGGAAACTCAGCATAATATTTTCTCTGGTGGTTCATGTGAAACATCACTCCTGTTCTTAGAGAAGCTACAATAACACTTTCACTTTGTCACTTTTGAGAATTTCAGCTGACAAAAATTAGATGGCAGTTTAAAGTGGGATGTTTTACATGTAGAAGTTTGTAGATATATTAAGTGTCGAAGTTTGTAGATGTATTAAACGTTTGTAGATGTATTAAGTGTAGAAGTTTGTAGATGTATTAAGTGTAGAAGTTTGTAGATGTATTAAGTGTAGAAGTTTGTGTGTGTGTGTGTGTGTGTGTGTGTGTGTGTGTGTGTGTGTGTGTGTGTGTGTGTGTGTGTGTGTGTGTGTGTGTGTGTGTGTGTGTGTGTGTGTGTGTGTGTTTGTGTGTGTGTGTGTTTGTGTGTGTGTTTGTGTGTGTGTACCTGTCTGTGCATGTGCATTTTTTACACAATTCACAGTTTCCCTTGCATATTACTTTCTCACTGTTCCCACCCAGTTAGGTAACAAACCAAATTCTCCCAATCCCCGACCAAAGATTAGCAACACTGCAAACATGAATTTACACAACCCATAGGGAGTCATTTGCTAGAGATTATGACTAACAAATCATGTGGAGAGCCCAAATGGACAGGAAATCCTAAAACTATGCGCATAATATAGAGTTTGCCATGTGTAATAATATATTATTATAACTGTATATGGTGTATATAGCCTAGTGATGTGTGTGTGTATGAATGTGTGTGTTTGTGTCAATCTATTCCTGCACAGCTGGCTATACCGGTAGGGTTTAAATCAGAACAGGAACACATGGTGTATGACTTGTTGTGATTCAGATTCATGTTCTGTAATTTATTTTTAGCTGTTTTTCTGGGTTGACAGTTTCCAATTCTATTTAAAAGTTTTATCCCGTTCTGTTACGAATGTCTCCAACTAGTATCTGTCAAGATTTTACAAACATCTCTCCAACGCTATTCCGAAAAGCACATATTTTGTCAGCTCCTCATCTTACAACAAAGAGAGTTTTTGCTTAAAATCATGTTTGACTTTCCTCCTCCTTCTGGACAAGATTTGAATGAAATACAACAACAACCGTTGACAAATGCCTTCCGACTACACTGGTATCCACCTACTGTTACATCTTTGCTTCTGCTTGTTTGACTAATGCTTCCTGTCTGCGTGGCAGATCTGGCTGTGGCGGTCGGTTGGTGTTTTGGCGGTGGTATTGATCGTGGTGTGTATGTGTGTAGCCTAATCAATGTGACAGATCTGAGGGGGTGGTTCGGCCTGAGCTACCACCACCTGCCACATGCTGGGGCCTCTGCTCTTCCTCTCCTCTGGCCCCCTGCTGGGGCTTCTGCTCTTGCTCTCCTCTTCTCCTCTGGCCCCCTGCAGAGGGCATCGATCCCCCCTTCTCTGGGGGAGGAGGGAAGTTGGAACAGTAACATCCCCCCAACAGCCTGCAACTCCCTCCACCCCTGGTTTCGACTGTGAGCTGCCTTCGCAGCGGAAAGGAAGCTGGCTGTGGATTTGAGGCAAAGGGGAGTTCTAATGTTGTTGTTGGGATTGAAAGTGTTTTTTGACTTTATCGGTCAAAGTAGTTTTTTTAAAAGTCAAAAACGTAATTATCCTGCAAAATGTTGTTAATCTAAATGTTTGTGATGCTTATGATAATATAAAATGATGTTTATGATCATATAAAATGATGTTTACGATCATGTAAAATGATGTTTATGACCATGTAAAATTATGTTTGCGATAAATGATGTAAATGTAATGTTTACAGTGGTAAATATAGGTGACAGGAACATCCACGTCTTCCTTAGCAATGTAATCATATACCCCAGCACCTACAGATGGAAAATCCGGAATATCCAAATAAAGTGTGTTTTGCTACGGTGTGCCCAACTGAGCATGACACTGGTTTGATTGAATTGGGCCCTTAGTATTAATAAGTCAAGTGATTATTAAGTGAACCTTGCTAATGAAAACTGTTGAATCATTCTCTGGTGGACAGGAGGACAAAAGAGAAGATGGGAGGATAGTACAACAGACAGGAAGAGAGAGGTCTCCACTTACACATCAAAGCGAAGATTCTGCTTCTCCTCGAAGAAGAAATCCAGGACAAACTTCCGAACAAAGTCCGGGTTCAGGGTGTTATCGATCACTTCTGTTCGGCCAAACTGCTCCGGAACGGGCAAAGGAGGGAAGAGAATAAGGAGGGAGAAGGATGGAGGAAAAGAAAGGGGGAGGAGGAGGAAGGAGAAGAAGAAGGAGTGAGAAGGAGAGAGAAAGATAAATTAGTCAATATTACAGGAGATGATATCATCATCGTCACTTGATGGCTTGAAAACTGTTTTGATCTTCAAAATGACTACATAATAGTGCCTGGGGCTGGTCTAGTGGGTAAAGCCACCGCCTGCAGCACATATGCAACACCCTCAGCGGTGTTATTAATAGGGAATGAATTCCACTCCCGTTTTAAATGAGTGAATAGTTCTAAGCAACCTTTACTCTGTTTTCTTGCGACTGCCGACCTGCTCAAACCATAGCGATCAATCATTGCTTTGTCCCAATGTCCCATCATGCTCTCTGTCAGCGGTGATGAGCTATTGATCCGTGTGCTGCCACAACACCTGTCAAACATCCCCGACCAACCTGTCCCCCCAACACCCACAGTCTCAAATGTTCACTGTCAATAACAGTCCATAGAATGCACTTATAGAGAGATCTGATGGACTGAAGAGTACCAGATTCTATTAAACATGAATCTTTTGTGTGTAGTTTCAGTCTTGCTTTGTGTGAGCCCATGGTTTCTCCTATAAGCTGTGGTGGCAGTGTGATGGGAGGTATTAGGGAAGGTACTTTGGAGATGTTTAAGGTTTGTGGTGGCAATTGCCAATAAATGTCATATCCTCTTGTGATCGAGAACAGTCTGACAGCATTGTACATTGTCAGTGTTTACATAGGACAAGGGTCTTGAACTTGCAGATCTAGAGTCACATATGGCCCTTTAACTCAAAATTCTCCGATTTTCCAGAAATGGCGGTTGAAAGATTATTGGAATTTTGCAACCTTAACACTGATGCAGCAGTTGAACAGTAGAATGTACAGTGGAGAAACATAAGTGCTACACAACAGCCTGTGGCTGTATCTGGTATAATATGCGATTTTTAACAATGTATACATTTAGCCAGTGGTGACCCGTCACCATCATGCAGAGCCACACCTGTTTTGAGCCCCACCTGTTTAGCTAAAAAAAGAAAGAAGATATAATTGGCTTGTTTTGCATGTTATTTTGGCATTAATTCGTGTTACATTTCAGTTTGCAAGCAATGTAAAAAAAAAAATATATCCTTGAGTTTAACCTGTCTAGGACAGGGGTTCCTCTAGCGCCACTCCTCCCACATTCCACTGAAAAGGCAGAGCGCGAAATTCAAAAAAAATATTTTTTTTAAATATTTAACTTTCACACATTAACAAGTCCAATAGAGCTAATGAAAGATACAGATCGTGTGAATCCAGCCAACATGTCCGATTTTTAAAATGTTTTACAGGGAAGACACAATATGTAAATCTATTCGCTAAACACCTTAGCAAAAGACACCACTTTTCTTTGTCCACCAACACCACTAGCTATCACCAATTCGGCCAAATAAAGATATTGATAGCCACTAACCAAGAAAAAAACTCATCAGATGACAGTCTGATAACATATTTATGGTATAGGATAGGTTTTGTAAGAAAAATGTGCATATTTCAGGTAGAAATCATAGTTTACAATTGCACCCACAATGACAACTCGACTAGAATAAATACATAGAGCAACGTGTATTACCTAATTACTAATCATAAAACATTTCGTAAAAATACACAGCATACACTAATCGAAAGACACAGATCCTGTGAATACAGACAATATTTCAGATTTTCTAAGTGTCTTACAGCGAAAACACAATAAATCGTTATATTAGCATATCACATGTGCAAACATTACCAGAGCATTGATTCTAGCCAAAGAGAGCGATAACGTCAACATCGCCAAAATATATTAATTTTTTCACTAACCTTCTCAGAATTCTTCAGATGACACTCCTGTAACATCATATTACAACATACATATAGAGTTTGTTCGAAAATGTGCATATTTAGCCACCAAAATCATGGTTAGACAATGACAAAAGTAGCCCAGCTGGTCAGAAAATGTCATGCGCCATATTAGACAGTGATCTAGTCTTATACATAAATACTCATAAACTTGACAAAAAAAATATAGGGTGGACAGCGATTGATAGACAATTTAATTCTTAATACAATCGCGGAATTACATTTTTTTAATTATCCTTACTTTTCAATAAAGGTTGCGCCAAGCGAAGCTACATCTAACAAAATGGCGGCATAAGCGATTAACATTTTTCGACAGAAACACGATTTATCATAATAAATTGTTCTTACTATGAGCAGTTCTTCCATCAGAATCTTGGGCAATGAATCCTTTCTTGGGTCTAATCGTCTTTTGGTCGAAAGCTGTCCTCTTGCCATGTGGAAATGCCCACTGCGTTCGGCATGAACTGGAAACGTGCCCAGAGGTTCAAAGTGTCTCAGAAAGAAATGCGTCAAAATCGCACTAAACGGATATAAATTGCTATAAAACGGTTTAAATTAACTACCTTATGATGTTTTAAACACCTATAACGAGTAAAAACATGACCAGAGAAATATTACTGGCTAAACTAAAGCTTGGAAAAAGAGCAGGTCCGTGTCCACCTTGCATCAGGCGCAGCTGGAAAAGAGACACTACCTACACGTTGTTCTGTTTTATAGAGGCTCTGATTGCGCAATCGACTCCATTCAAAGCGTCATCACGTAATGACATCCAGGGGAAGACGTAAGCAGTGTTTGTATCCTCATAGCGTTCACAGGGACCTTTAAACTGACTCCAGATCAGGGGCCAAGATGTCTGAAATCTGACTCCATGTCAGGGAAAGTGCTGTAGAATGAGTTCTGTTCCACTCAGAGACAAAATTTCAATAATAATTTAATAATAATATGCATATTGTACGCATATTGTACGGGCAAGAATTGAGTAGGAAGCCGTTTAAAAATTACACGATTTCCAGAAAAAGGGACAACAGCACCCCCTATCCTAAAGCCGCATACAAACATGGTCACTTTCTTGAGTAAGGCAGTTCCAAAATGCAGGTGTTTCAGCCACATTTCACCACAGATAAAATGACGTCAAATCACGTTATATCTACCATAGCTTTGATTGGACTGATCATGTCAACATCATACTTTCAAAATCTTAGCTAGAAAGCTAGCTAGCTAGACAAGCAGTCATCATGAATAATGTCAACATTCTACTGGCAAATCATTTTCAATCCTTTTCAAATTAAGAGAAATTATAGATAAAACGTATCGGTGCTCATCGGCCATTGGACATTACATAAAAACTCAGAAATCGCAAATTCACTATTTTGCTTCCCCTGCCTGTTATTCGGTGGATGGGGTGTGTGGTTCAAGTCTGGGTTTAAGGATTTAAAACATCTGTCTGAAAAGGTCTCTTTGCCAAGCTTAAAAAGATAAACATTCACATGCAACACAATGGTTGAATAGATGGACATGCTGTCAATCCAGCATGATTTCTGCCGTGTTCAAAACAACTGGTAACTCGGAACTGGGAAATCTCGGACTTCCGACTTTAGTGCGTTCAAGACAACTGGAAATTCAGAGAAAAACGAGCTCCGACTGGGAAAATCCGCTTTGAACGCTCATCCAACTCGGAATTCCAAGTCGGGAATTCGGGCCTCTTTCTAGACCTTCGACATTCCGACCTGAAATGACTGACATCATTACATTTTAGTCATTTACCAGATACTCTTATCCAGAGCGACTTACAGTAGAGTGCATACATTTTATTACATTTTTTAAATTTTTTCATTACATTTTACATACTGAGACAAGGATATCCCTACCGGCCAAACCCTCCCTAACCTGGACGACGCTATGCCAATTGTGCGTCGTCCCACGGACCTCCCGGTTGCGGCCGGCTGCGACACAGCCTGGGCGCGAACCCGGCCCAGCCTGGGCGCAAACCCAGAGACTCTGGTGGCTAGACCACTGCGCCACCCGGGAGGCCTATCATGATTTAACCTCGTTTTTTTCCAGAGTTCCCAGTTGTCTTGAAAGCACCATAAATAGAGAATGCCAGACTTTGATGAAAGTTTGATGACAAAGTTTGCCCATAAGGACTGCCGTGCCACCTTCCTGTTCAAGTGAGCACAGCATAACAGTGAATCCAAAAATATGTCTTGTACGCTGCTGCATAAATAATATGCCAGGATATGTATACTATCGCTAAGAAAGTAATACTAAGTGCCTGTTGTGTTGTAAGCTGTTAGTAGCCCATGTGTCTCACCCTAAGAATTTGGTCCCTCTCCCCCTCAGAACTTAGCCTAAAGTGCAGAACAAATATCGAATACATATTTTATAGCTCGCTCATTAATGTCTTAATCGAAATTACGGCTTGTCTCTTATCCTCTCATCGTTCCCTTAGTTTGTAGCCTACATCTCAAATGTTATGTTACTTATATAGATCTATCGCATTAGTATCTTATTTATAATTTTAGGCAATGTTGGAATGATGCAATTCATTGTTTTTCTTACTTTATGTATTATAATTAGCGCATATGCATTTCTCCACTATGAGGGGATACTACAGTATATAATGTTTTTGGGTCTGTAACCATGTTTGCCAGTGACAGTCTCTTCCCATTCAAATGTTGTTGTTTTTTTCAACAAAAAGTTCAGTAATAAAACCATGTAATTCCAGTTGATGTTGTAAGGGTTGTTTTGTTTGCGCAATACGCTGTCTGAGCTTCGTTATATTGTCTATAAAAGTGGATCCTCATGATTGTATTTTCCTTCCTTTTTAGACCACATAGGCCTAATAAAATACTTAAAAATGGTAGGCTAACAGTATCTCGCTCTCTCTCCATGTGATGACTTAAAGAAGAGTAAAGTTAACTCAACATATTGCTGAATTTATCTGAACTAACATCTGAATTTCTGTCGTGTCCATTTTGAAAGTGCTGAATGAAGGCCTACCTTGTCACTGGTCAATTGCTTGCACTTGCTTATACTTACATGCTGACCAAACAGCTCGCGAGCGTTGCTAAATAAAAGTACACATACGTTATTCAATCATTGCATCCAAACTGCTCGCAAGTGTCTGCATAGCCAGGCTCTAAAATAGAACTTGGTTCTATTTGTGACGCTTGATGCATTGCATGTCCCGCCTCTTCCATCTCCTGATTGGTTTTTAGGAGCATATACCCACGTGGGTGATTGAAAGATGAACTGAGGTCACACTCCAGTCCAGTTGGTGGTGGTAATGCACCTTAAGATTGGATTTTATATGGCGGTTGGCAACCAAAGATGAAGAAAAAGCCTGAAGGAGGAGATATTACTAGAAACTAACTCGGTTTACCATTTTATCTGTGGATTAATTGTCAGAGTAGGAGATCTTGTGCATTTCAGGTAAAAGAACAACCCAATATTTACATCCCAGGACAAATTAACTAGCAAATTAAATTGCCATGAATGTTTCATGCTTTTCGACCTGTTCCCAAATTAATGTAGTTGATTCAGAGTTCGTTTTGATATCTGGGCAGAACGACAGATTTTTACCTTGTCAGCTCTGGGATTCGATCTTGCAACCTTCCAGTAACTAGTTCAATACTCTAACCACTAGGCTACCTGCCGCCCCGTCCTGATCATGTCTGGACAAAATCAACATGCACGCGATGGCACACAAGGACATGTGTGCATGATATAGGAACAAACATTATGAATTTACTGAACATGAAAGTAATAATGTTTGTGTATGGTTCAAAGGTCAAAATTAATGTCGGTATTCGTTATTAGTGAAAGAGAATGCAGTTCATATCGAGTTGAAACCATATTTATTTAAGCATGTCCGTCATGCCAGCTATGTTCTTTAAAAAGGCAGTGAATGAGGCTGAATGAACTGTTTCGCTGCCAGACAAGGCTCCGCTGATAGCCAGGTGTAGTGGTGGTAAGGATTCACACATGGTGCAAGATTTACAAGCTAAAATCACCATTGCATTTAGCCAGCCTCATTTTCCCTTCTCTCTCCAAATAATGACTCCCAAGTCTCCCAAAAGATGTTTGGGACCGCTGGCTATCCCGTTCTGAAACAACACAGCTGCTTTAAGAAGTGCAGCAGCAGGTATCTGGCATTGATTAAATCCTTGGAGCGCTCAAACTATGATGACAGGTGTCAAAATACAATGTACTCAAAAGTGTCATCCATAAAAAACAGATCTACAGATTCATTCATTTCATATCTTGGAGGAATGAAAGAACAGCAAAGTCCATAGATGTATTAGACGACTCTTCCTGTCGCCCTGTTCTGTGTGTGTTTGTGTCAAGCGTAGTGGATGACTTGACAGGTGCTGCGGGATGAGCGTTGGGAGGTGTCGAGGGGGTTGGGGACGGAGGGTGGTGAAGAGGAGGCAGGGGAGGCAGATGTGTCAGAGAGGGGGCTCTTGACTTGCAGTTGCATCACGCTCGTTTGATCCCTCGCTGCTTATTAAGGCAGCCGATACTCATAAGGCCCTGCGGTGTGTGTGTGTGTGTTATAAATTAACAACTGCCTGGGTCTTTTGGTTCGAGCTTAGAGAAGGGTTTCTATGTCTACATGCAGACAGATAGCAGAGATAACATGGAGTCAGATCAGCCTAAGGCAGGCCTGGGAAACTCCAGTCCTCGGGGGCCTGATTGGTGTCACACTTTTGCCCCAGCTAACACACCTGACTCCAAAAATCAACTAATCATGATTGTCAGTTAAATATGCAATTCTTTTAAATTAGGAGTGTTTGCTCGGGATGGGGGGAAAGTGTGAAAGGACTGTAATTGCCCAGGCCTGGCCTAAGGACTAGTAGTGTTCTTTAAGGCAGGGGTTCCCAAACTCCCACCCTGCGCGCCACGTCTATGTCTATGGATACAAGCACTATTCATGACACACACTGTTCACACCCCTCTGGTTGGCAGAGACAACATTTTGCAGGATTAAAGCTTATTTGCTGTAATTCTACACATTTTGTCATGGGGTGCAGAGAAAATGTTGCTGTTTTAATGCTCATTTAATTGCAATTATATACATTTTCCCATGTCTGTGTATTCATGTGATATTTGAGTAACTCAAACTTCCTGTGTGTCAAACTCAAAGCTAGGCTAAAAACCTAGCTAAAAATCATTAGCTGACATGGGCTAGTTGATCTGGAAATTTCACACAAGTTATAAATGACTTTTTAAGGTCAGCAATGACTGACATGACAAAAGGAAAACTGATGATGTACTACTCAATTTCAAAATTGCACCTTCTGTATTCTACTATGACAACTTTCAAGAGTAAGTTGAAAGCCAGACTAAGTTCTTTAAAAAAAAAAAAAAAAGTTATAAAATAGAGAAAGAGAAGCTCATCCAGACAGCGAATCCCTCAAGGATCCAAAATGTATTCCAAAATAAGACATGTGGCCGCCGAATGTCACGCCGCCCGCCGTGAGTCGGGAATCGAGAGCCATCATTGTTATTCTGTAAGAACTTGGTAGAAAGTAGGTTTGCATCGTTAGCGTCACTGTGACTTCCCACAGAGTGTGGCTCTGCATGTGTAACAGTATAACTTTAAACCGTCCCCTCGCCCCGACACGGGCGCGAACCAGGGACCCTCTGCACACATCGACAACAGTCACCCACGAAGCAGCGTTACCCATCGCTCCACAAAAGCCACGGCCCTTGCAAAGCAAGGGGCAACACTACTTAAGTCTCAGAGCAAGTGACGTAACTGATTGAAATGCTACTAGCGCGTACCCGCTAACTAGCTAGCCATTTCACATCCGTTACACTCACCCCCCTTTCAACCTCCTCCTTTTCCGCAGCAACCAGTGATCCGGGTCACGGCACCAATGTAACAGTATAACTTTAAACCGTCCCCTCGCCCCGACACGGGCGCGAACCAGGGACCCTCTGCACACATCGACAACAGTCACCCACGAAGCAGCGTTACCCATCGCTCCACAAAAGCCACGGCCCTTGCAAAGCAAGGGGCAACACTACTTAAGTCTCAGAGCAAGTGACGTAACTGATTGAAATGCTACTAGCGCGTACCCGCTAACTAGCTAGCCATTTCACATCCGTTACACATGCAGTCAGGTGCTTTGGAGTCAGCCTAATGAATCCTCTTTAGCTTTAGCTCAAAGAGAGACGAGAGAGAGAAGGAGGAAAGGCTGCCTGCTGCACGCACTCACACACACTTCAATGAGGAATAAGTAGCTTTGTCGTTCTAGTCCAAAAACTTGTTCCTGTGTTTTTTTTGGATTGTTTTGGACTGTTTCATTATTTGAGAACTGAATCCATTATAAAATGTATGCATGCATGACTATGTTGCTTTGGACAAAATCGTCTGCTAAAAGGCATATTATTATTATATCATTAAAGAAAACTTCATTTTGTCTCGGTTTCTCACTTGCTTTGGATTCTAGTCAACTTGGCTCTGCAGAGCTGCTGGCGAAACTAATACTAATCATCTTGTTTCACATTGTTAGACATAAACAAAAAATCTCTGCTACTAACCTAAATGCATCAAAACAAGCTCTGAGCCAAGTTCCACAATTCTACACTTCCTCCCAATACCTATCTATACTACCGTACCAGGGTTGTGTTCATTTGGCATTAAACAGAAGAAAACAGACTCAAACAAGGAAGGACTAACCTAGACTTGTCCAATAAGAAATGCTCATTTTAGTTTAACAGTGCTGAGCAATTAGTGCTTTTTGAGGTAGGTTTGATTTTGGTTTCGATTATTATTATTTTTTTTTACATTAAATGCACTATGTATTATGTGGGTTGAATGCTGTAACAACACAGATTAAAACAATTAATAAAAATCCCATGATGCTAGCGACTGGGGATTAACATTGGTACCCGCGATCCCAGGACTGTCCCGGGACCACTCTTCACATTTCCCGAAAAAATGTAATGACAAGGCCCGGGAAATTACAACATTTTGCCCCAATGTGGCACTAATGCAAAACAAACAACATGCGTAGCAACCGATTGATGAAAAATATAATAGCACATTATCGGATGTCGCATGGAAGCCTTTAGCCTAGCATATTTTCTTCACACAAAGTCACCATAAATTCAAAGCACACGCATAATTGATCCTGCCAGACTGCACATGAGACCCGAATGCAGTTTAGAGTTCTCATCAGAACTGAAAATTTGATCCCGTTCCGACCCAAACCCGGACACCCGAAAAAAGCCAGATTTCAAGAAAACAGTTAGCTATATTGATTTAAACTAGTGAGGAGAACAACAAGGTGGAGGCGAGCAGCAGTGGGGTAAGGAAACGAGGAAACAGCCATTGGTCCTAGAAAAAGCACAGCGTAAAACTCACCTTAGTTATGAGCAACTGAATGATGAAAATATTGAAATAAAGTAGGCTAATGCAATTGAAAGCATCAAATTCTTGCTCATACTGATAATCCCAAAGTCATGTCCAACCGTAATACTAATTTGGGCTCCCGAGTGGCGCAGTGGTCTAAAGCACTGCTTCTCAGTGCTAGAGGTGTCACTACAGACCCTGGTTTGATTCCAGGCTGTATCACAACCGGCCGTGATTAAGAGTCCCATAGGGCGGCGCACAATTGGCCCAGCGTCGTCCGAGTTTGGCCGGGGTAGGCCGTCATTGTAAATAAGAATTTGTTCTTAACTGACTTGCCTAGTTAAATAAATAGCACCTTTTTGATTGGGAGAGTGCCATCGCGCTGCTTTGAGACAAGCCTGGGGGATTTGTCTAGATAAATCAATCAATGTCAGGTTTTTGTGTTCACTGACTCTACTTTTGGATATTTGGTAACAATTAGGCTGGGGGAAATGTTAGCTAAGATGAGGTGAGTGCTAATGTATGGCTAGCTAGTTAGCGGGTACGCGCTACTAGCGTTTCAATCAGTTACGTCACTTGCTCTGAAACCTACAAGTAGTGTTGCCCCTTGCTCTGCAAGGGCCGCGGCTTTTGTGGAGCGATGGGTAACGACGCTTCGTGGGTGTCAGTTGTTGATGTATGCAGAGGGTCCCTGGTTCTCGCCCACGGGCGAGGGGACGGTTTAAAGTTATAGTGTTACATTGATGCTGTTGACCCGGATCATTGGTTGCTGCGGAAAAGGAGGAGGTTGAAAGGGGGGTGAGTGTAACGGATGTGAAATGGCTAGCTAGTTAGCGGGTACGCGCTACTAGCGTTTCAATCAGTTACGTCACTTGCTCTGAAACCTACAAGTAGTGTTGCCCCTTGCTCTGCAAGGGCCGCGGCTTTTGTGGGGCGATGGGTAACGACGCTTCGTGGGTGACTGTTGTTGATGTGTGCAGAGGGTCCCTGGTTCGCGCCCGTGTCGGGGCGAGGGGACGGTTTAAAGTTAAACTGTTACACTAATGATCACCTTTATTCATATATTAGCTGATCAGAACATTTGCTAGCATGTTTTCAATGCCTGTCCTACTCCTGACCAAAATCCTGTGGATTGTCTAATAATCAATCAATGTGATTTTGTTTCACTGAATCTGTCTGTATATTTAGTTAATTGATCTCTGGTTGGACAAGAGGAAGTTGTAGCTAATTTATTCTTGCTCATCTATCACTGATCAGAAATATAAATCAAGTGGATTATTTATATATTGATTCACAAAGTAGCCTTATATAGAGCCGAGGCTATTTTCCTATCGACCCAATCTCTCTGAAACCAAAAATTCGAACTCCTCACATGAAAATCCCGAACTTTATTCTGTAACCCATAGGTTGCATTATCAAAGGATGTCTCGCCTATGCATGTCAAAATACCGCTATAACATGTCCCCCACTTCGATTGAGAGCTTCGGTAGAGAATGTGTGATAAATAAACAGCATGAGAGTAGATGTTTTTTTTTAAACAGTTGGTCCCTGTTAAGATGACTTGATATTTAATAACATTTCTCTCTTCGTGTCTCCGTTATTCATGAGCTGATCTGTTATCTGTACAATCATCCATTCGATTTTGCCAAATAGGAGATATTCTGTCATTCTTTGGAGTTTATGCTTACCTACTTTGGTAATTTGACTTGTTTGACTGCCATTACACAGTTTGTATGATTCGCAACGCTATAGCCTACTCGGGGTGCGCTCTGCGCGTCCTGTGTGTCGAGATAACCTAGGCTTACTGCTGAAATTAGCTGAATGTATTGAGTTACATGATAATGCTCAGAATTTATGAACGGCCAGTTTCGCAATTCACAACAACGTAATTTGTGATCAAAGTTACTCTATCATTTCTAAATATCAAATTCACTTGCTGTGAAATCTTTACATAGTGGCGCAGCTACAATCTTATTTTGGGAGATCCCTGGCATAGTGGCAATATTTTTGCGGTATTTCTCGGGATAAATATGAATTATTCGCAGTATTGAAACTGTTTTGGGGAAAATATTCATCCCTAGTAGTGACTGCTTACTTTTCTTTAATTAAATATTTCAGTTGTGTATATTACATTTGTTTTATTTGATGGCTTTATTATTTATCTCCAGAGAAACTGCGCAGCAATGTGCGCATTGAGCGCACAGAAGAAAAAAATGAACGGAATGGAATTAAAATAATTTAACCGACATCCAGTCACAATTAGGTGTTTAAAAAAAGAAAAATAAGAGCCATTTCGGTTAATCCTCAGTACTAGTGTTGCAAAACTTTTTTTTTAAAGTTGTCTGCTGAGCACGACCCAGGTTGGTGAGCCCCATATTTCTTACTGGTGAGAGAGCCTGCCAAACAGCATCCGTAGCGGTGGCCAAAGAATGCATCATTTACACAGTGATTAAACTGCACCGCAGCACGGCCTGAGGGAGGTCGGGCAGCAGACTGGGAAATGGAAGCATATGGGCAAGTCCAGGCTCGGCTCCAACCTGGCAACGGAAGCAGAAACGAGCTGCTCTTCTCTTCATCCAGATTTATTATAAAAGAGTGCCGGAAAATAGACTGAGAGCAAAACTGAGGAGCTCATCGTGGCAGAGCGCGACTTTCATGGGGAATGAAAGGGGGAAAAGTCATTGAGAAGTTCACAGAGATGTAACTTTTTTTGCTGGCGTTGATTATATAAAGTGAAGAGAAAATATGGTTCTGAGGAGTAAATACCAAACTTTTATCGTTCAGACAGTGATGGCTGGTGACTTAAAAAGCTGAGGAGGATAATGGATTAAATATATTTTTGGAGAAAAAAATGCTAATGGGCTGACCATTTTTCATGTTCTCTAAGTTACAAAACATTCTGAACACCAGCACAAGTCGTTTAATTAGCCTATGGCAAAACATTGTAAGTACTTGAATCCATGCACAACATACAAAATAGCCTACAATGTTGAGAGTCTGAAACTAAGCGCAGACCAGTCTATGCTGCATTTATTGAAAAAAAGGGAAGAAACTGAAAAGTTCACAGGGTAACTTTATTAAGATGGCACCAGATTTACCAAAGTGTAAAGGAAAAAAAAGTTCTGAAAAGTAAATACCAAACGTTTATCACCTTTATCTTTCAAAAGACTTGAAGGGAGCATTACATGATAGTCAGCAAAGATTGGTATGAAACGTCCTGGCTTAGTTTGTAAGCAAGGGAGTTTATCCCAAAAAGATTGATATATTCTCCATTTGATACATCGCACAGCAATCTAGCATTTTCTTAAACTATCACTGTAAGAGGTATCCTGTTCCTGAAGGAACAGCACATCCATTCAGCTGACTGGTGTCATTTACATTTTTTTATTTTACCTTTATTTAACTAGGCAAGTCAGTTAAGAACAAATTCTTATTTTCAATCACGGCCTAGGAACAGTGGGTTAACTGCCTTGTTCAGGGGCAGAACAACAGATTTTTACCTAGTCAGCTCGGGGATTCGATCTTGCAACCTTTCGGTCCAACGCTCTAACCACTGGGCTACCTGCCGCCCCATTGGCTCCACACTAAAGCAACTATAGGCCAATGTTCCCCCAGTTTTTGGTGAAAAACACATTTATGGCTATTTAGCATACGCCTTTATCCAAAGTGACTTACTCGTATTACAGACAGTGTGTGTGTGTGTGTGTCTGTAGAGGTAGGTATTTCTCTCCCCAAGATACTGATTAAGGCTTGCTGGGCAGTGTCTACCTGTGTGGTTTCCTGTGGAAGGTAACCGCTGAGCACCTTTGATATCGCAATACAAAACTTAAACCAAGTTTCAAGTTTTATTGTCACGTGCACAAGTACAGTGAAATTCCTTTCCCAACAATGCAGTAATCAATATCAGTAGTACTAAACAATTAAGTCAAATAGAACCAAAACACACAATAAATAATAACAAGAAGAACAGGAGAAAGTAAGTAAGCTATATACAGGGTCAGTTCCAGGGTCAGTGCCAATACTATTTCCAATATGCAGGGATACTGGAGTGGTAGGGTTAGCTATGTATAAGGGTAAGGTGACTAGGCAACAGTGGTGGAAAAAGTACCCAATTGTCATACCTGAGTAAAAGTAAAGATACCTTAATAGAAAATGACTCAAGTAAAAGTGAGTCACCCAGTAAAATACTACTTGAGTAAAAGTCTAAAAGTATTGGTCTTAAATATACTAAAGTAAATATATATGCTACAATATACTTATGTATCAAAAGTAAAAGTATAAATTATTTCAATTTACTTATATTAAGCTAACCAGACAGCACACTTTTCTTGTTTTGTTTAATTTACGGATAGCCAGGGGCACACTCAAACACTCAGACATAATTTAGAAACGAAGCATGTGTGTTTAGTGAGTCCGCCAGATCAGAGGCAGTAGAGGTGACCAGGGAGGTTCTCTTGATAAGTATGTGAATTGGACCATTTTCCGGTCAGCCTCTCAAAATGTAACAAGTACTTTGGATGTCAGGGAAAATGTATGGAGTAAAAAGGACATCGGTTTCTTTAGGAATGTAGAGAAGTAAAAGTAAAAGTTTAAAGTTAAAAAAAAAACAGTACAGTTAACCAAAAAAACTACTTAAGTAGTACTTTAAAGTATTTTTACTTAAGTACTTTACACTACTGCTAGGCATCAGGATATATGATAAACAAAGTAGCAGCAGCGTATATGATGATTGTACTGTGTGTGAGTCAGTATGTGTGTGCGTGTTGTGTGTGTGAGCAATTGAAGTGTGTGTGTGAGTGCCCGGAGTGTCAGTGTGTGTGTGTGTGTGTGTGTGTGTGTGTGTGTGTGTGTGTGTGTGTGTGTGTGTGTGTGTGTGTGTGTGTGTGTGTGTGTGTGTGTGTGTGTGTGTGTGTGTAAAGTCTTGAGTGTGCATAGTCTGTGCATAAAATAAAAGGATCATTGCAGATAGTCCCTGTGGCCATTTTGTTAGCTATTTAGCAGCCTTATGGCTTGGGGATGGAAGCTGTTCAGGACCCTGTTGGTGTCAGACTTGTTGCTCCGGTACGGTTTGCCGAGCGGAAGCAGAGAGAATAGTCTATGGCTTGGGTGGCTGGACTCTGACAATTTTCCAGGCCTTCCTTTCACACCGCCTGATATAGAGGTCCTGGATGGTAGGGAGCTCTGCCCCCAGTGATGTACTGGTCTGTCCACGGGTGCAGTTGCCATACCAAGCAGTGATTCAGCCAGTCAAGATGCTCTCAATTGTGCAACTGTAGATCTTTTGAGGATTTGAGGGCCCATGCCAAATCTTTTCAACCTCCTAACGGGGGAGAGGCGCTGTCGGACCTTCTTCAAGACTGTGTCCGTGTGTGTGGACCATTTTCAGTCCCTAGGGATTTGGACACAGACAAACTTGAAACTCTCAACTCGCTACGCTACAGCCCCATCAATGTGGATGGGGGCGTGCCTCCCCCCCGTTTCCTGTAGTCCACGATCAGCTCCTTGGTCTTACTGACATTGAAGAAGATCAGGCCTGGCACCGTCGTGTCGTTAGCAAACTTTATTATGGTGTTGGAGTCGTGTGTGGCCACGCAGTCGTGGGTGAACAGAGAGAACAGGAAGGGACTAAGCACACACTCCAGTGGTGCCCCCCGTGTTGAGGGTCAGATTGGCAGAGGTGATGCTGCCTACCCTCACCACCTGGGGTCAGCCATTCAGGAAGTCCAGGATGCAGTTGCAGGGTCCCAAACTTGGTGACGGGCTTGGTGTTGAATGCTGAGCTGTAGTCAATGAACAGCATTCTTACATAGGTATTCATCTTATCTAGATGGGTGAGGGCAGTGTGGAGAGCAATTGAGATTGCGTCATCTATGGATCTGTTGGATCGGTATGCAAATTAGAGTGGGTCTAGGGTATCTGGGATGATGGAGTTGATGTGTGCCATAACCAGCCTTTCAAAACACATCATGATTACAGATGTGAGTGCTACAGGGCGGTAGTCATTGTGGCAGGTAGCCTTAGAGTTCTTGGGAACAGGAATGATGGTGGTCAGCTTGAGACGTGTAAGGATTAGTGTTGTCATGATACAAGAATTTTGACTTTGATACCAATACCCGGTTTAGTATCACTATACTCGATATCATCACGATACTCGATACCAAAACAATACATACCAAAACAAAATTGGCAGATAAACTCAGCTACTGCTCTGTTCAATCCTTGGGCCTCTTGAGTTCAATTTCATTTGAACATTTTAATGTAAGCATGTTTTAGACAACAATGTAGGCTATGGATTAATGAATAGATGATACAATCAATTTGACTTTGTTTTTACCAATCTAACGAAAAAACAATATAATGGTAAATCTCTATTGATAAACTGGGTAAATCAAGACGTAGCCTAGTTCTAGTCACAACACAGGTGAATGTATATTATTCAGAAGGAGTGTGTGCATGCATTGAGTTATTTAGCTTGATTTAGCTGATATCATGGAGCTACAGATGACAAACAATTACTACCATTAAGGACTTATTTTTATCGGCAACTGCTATGAGAACAAATTATTTTATTGTACTGACCAACAACATTTGCATAGAAGAAGCGATCTCTTCTTTCATAAAAGTGTGCTCCATTTCTTTAAAAAAGTAATGAGGTCATTCGCCGAGGCAGAACGTGACTGGAATCTGACTTTGTGGCTATGGAACCAGACAGAAGGCGAGAGAGACAAAAAAGTGAATGAGTTTTTGGTGGCAAGGGAGACGAAGTGAATTCATTAATTTGATTGGAGAAGTAGCGAACCTTCACTGTGGGGACAAACTTCGGTGATGCATTTTCTAATGAAGCCAGTGATAGAGGTGGTTAGCTCGTCGATGCTATTGGCAGAGTCCCGGAACATATTCCAGTCAGTGCGAACAAAGCAGTCCTGTAGGCCTCCGATTCGGGGGAGTACCATTTCTCTATGAAGCGCATCATGGGTACTTCCTCTTTGAGCTTCTGCATGTAGACAGGAAGCAGGAGTATAGAGTCATGATCTGATTTGCTGAAGGGGAATGAGGGAGGGCCTTGTATGCTTGCTTGTTGTCACGCCTGCTCTCGCTCTCCCTCTCTGGCGCTCGAGGGCACCAGGCTGCCCTTTATTATGCACACCTGTCACCATCATTACGAGCAGCTGCGCAATATGACTTCCCTATTTCTGTCTGCTCCTGACTTTGTTCCCTGTGTCAGCATTGATGTCGTTATTTTTCCCTTGTCCAGACACTGTTCCTTTTCTGTTTCATGTCTGTTGTTCATTAAATGTTCTCCCTGTACCAGCTTCTCGTCTACCAGCGTTGATCCTTCCACTTGTGTGTAGAATAGCAGTGGTCTAGGACTTTATTGCCCCTAGTGGTGAAGGAGACTTGTTGATGGAAGTTGGGCATCACATGTCTTAATGACCAGTGGTTCATTTGAGCCGGATCCTGACGAAACAGGATCTGGCACCTCTCCATTTTGTACTGTTTCCTTCCTGAACCGATTTGGCCCGATTCGGTAACTCTTATTATATGAAACATAATTTTCACTGTTTACAATGTAAACATTTGAATTAAAGTGAAAGTTCATTGCCTCATCTTAATTCTCCTGCCCCCTAAAAAAACGCATCGTGAAAAAGTCAATTTTCAGCCCGGGCCTGATATTCTAAGAGTTGATTCGGGTTGGGCCGGCCCGAGCTTATGGTTTGCACAACATTGTAACCTATGTTTGCGTGGCCGTGGCCGTGAGAAAAGGGTGTCTGTATCTCTCAGAGAACTAGAATGAGATTCACTTTCTATTATCTCTCTGCTCTGATTGACATGAGCCTGCAACTCTCATCTCTCCAGTGTTGCACTTCATAATTTATTTCCTTATAAAATCATAGGGTTCTGGAGGAGCTGTAGCACACCTGATAAATTGAAATACATTTGCTAAAGTTAGGGAATTACTGCTGCCTGTTCAGAAAGAAATGGAATAACTCAGAATAGCCTACTACACAATGAGAAGAACTATAATTTAGCCACAGAGGATCATATATATATTTTTAAAATTGCTTACCGCCAATAACAAAGCATAGCCTACTGTCGGAAACATGTGGCAAATCTATTAGTGAACACTATGCAGACAAAACAGGCCTTTCACAATATACAATCGCGGGAAAAACACTGACTGGTTGGAAATCAAATGCTTCCTACTGAAAAGAGTGGACTGTAATCTGTCTGCTGTAGACTACCAAAATATCTGATCACCTTCAAAATATTGTTTCACAAAGTAAAACAAGAGAGAGATTTGCACGAGCACATCGGCCATCACCAGCTGTGAGTCAGTGAAACTGGAAAGCATTTTTAGTACTATTATATCCTTCAATGTGTGTTACCACACACCTAGGCCTAAGCTATTGATCGATTCAAGACAAGATCGTTTTTATTGATCTCAGATTCTCAGTTTGTCAGTGTCAAAGTAACCTGTCATTTCGATAATATTTGCGGTATTAAAAAAGATTCTGCCAAAGTCTCCAGTCATGTAAAATGATGTAGAATTGCATGAAATGCAAGCATCTAAGCTACTCAAAATGTTCCCCATCTGTGCAACTTCTGTAAGCGCCTCTAGTCTACTACTCTATGCTACTACGCAAATGCTATGATAGGCATGCAATACTTTATTATAAAGGTGATTTTTTTGCTGATGCTTTCCGGTACCTCAGAGCTCCCCAGGTCACCCCCATTTCACGCTCACTTTTTATTCGGCACCTAATTGATTTACGAACCGTTAATGAAGCAGAATTAAAATCACTGGCAACCAGAAAAGCAGTCTCCAGGTGCTTGGTTTCCTGCTTGTTTATAGTGTTGTACAGTTCGTTAAGTGCCAGGTTGTTCTTTATCTTGTCCTGAGGTGGAATATATACAGCAGTCACAATAACAGCTGAAAACTCTCTTGGGGAGGTAGAAGGGTCAGCATTTGACCATTAGGTATTCAAGACGGGTGAACAATGGATCGAAACTTCCACTGCGCTAGAGTCAGTACACCGATTGCTGTTGATGCATACCCCTCCCCCCCTCAGAGTGTGAGAGAGAGAGAGAGAGTGCCCATCACAATACTCCTCGTAGACATATCCAAGGCTTTTGCCCCTTTGAGTTCCAATAGCTTCTCAAAAAAAACATTGTGACCAAATGTTTTGATTACTCATTCCAAAAAATTCTTCTTCCCTTGAATGACTTTTGCCAATTAAAGTATACTTGTCTATTAAAGGCTTCTCCTCCCCCCAATGTGACTGTCAGAGATTATTTAACCCACACACGAATGGGTAAGCCTTCCCTCTGGCTGTGTCTGGCTGACAAGAAATGTGATTTATTATGGAGTCTCAAGACCAGAGGTTGTGAGATAATCCAAATTGGAACTGGTTAGAACCTGTTCAGACCAGTTAGGCCCAGTTAGGGTCGGTTCCACCCTTTTAGGCCCTATTAGGCGTTGATTCTGCCCTAGTATTAGCAATGATTTCAATCGAAAATGTAACTGTTCCTTAAAGAGAGGAATGCTCTTCCTCATTGTTCCAACATCCCTGGTTCACCATCAATTCTTACATTCCTGTAATTATTATACATTCCATCATTGATGAAGTTCTCGATCGATTCCCACTAAGGAACAAAAGGTAGTCTTCTTTTAAGGATGAGCCAAACCTCGCATCTTTGTCTCCCATTCTATAAAATCCCTGAGATACTGTATGGTACTGCAATATACAGTTGAAGTCAGAAGTTTACATACACTTAGGTTGGAGTCATTAAAACTCATTGTTCAACCACTCGACAAATTTATTGTTAACAAACTATAGTTTTGGCAAGTCGGTTAGGACATTACTTTGTGCATGACAAGTAATTTTTCCAACAATTGTTTACAGACAGATTATTTCACTTATAATTCACTGTATCACAATTCCAGTGGGTCAGAAGTTTCATCCTTGGGAGCAATTTCCAAATACCTGAAGGTACCACGTTCATCTGTACAAACAATAGTATGCAAGTATAAACACCATGGGACCAAGCAGCTGTCATACCGCTCAGGAAGGAGAGACGTGTTCTGTCTCCTAGAGATGAATGTACTTCGGTGCGAAAAGTGCAAATCAATCCCAGAACAGCAGCAAATGACCTTCTGAAGATGCTGGAGGAACAGGTACAAAATTAGCTATATCTACAGTAAAACGAGTCCTATATCGACATAACCTGAAAGGCCGCTCAGCAAGGAAGAAGCCACTGCTCCAAAACCTCCATAAAAAGCCAGACTACGGTTTGCAACTGCACATGTGGACAAAGATTGTACTTTTTGGAGAAATGTCCTCTGGTCTGATGAAGCAAAAATATAACTGTTAAGCCATAATGACCATTGTTATGTTTGGAGGAAAAAGGGGGACGCTTGCAAGCCGAAGAACACCATCCCAACTGTGTAGCACGGGGGTGGCATCATCCTGTTGTGGGGGTGCTTTCCTGCAGGAGGGACTGGTGCACTTCACAAAATACATGGCATCGTGAGGAATGAAAATATGTGGATATATTGATGCAACATCTCAAGACATCAGTCAGGAAGTCGGGTCTTCCAAATGGACAAGTCGGGTCTTCCAAAGTTGTGGCAAAATGGCTTAAGGACAACAAAGTCAAGGTATTGAAGTGGCCATCACAAAGCCCTGACCTCAATCCTATAGAACATCTGTGGGCAGAACTGAAAAAGCATGTGCGAGCAAGGAGGCCTACAAACCTGACTCAGTTACACCAGCTCTGTCAGGAGGAATGGGCCAAAATTCACCCAACTTATTGTGGGAAGCTTGTGGAAGGCTACCCGAATGTTTGACCAAAGTTAAACAATTTAAAGGCAATGCTGCCAAATACTAATTGAGTGTATGTAAACTTCTGACCTTCTGGGAATTTGATGAAAGAAATTAAGCTGATATAAATCATTATCTCTACTATTATTCTGACATTTCACATTCTTAAAATAAAGTGGTGATCCTAACTGACCTAAGACCAGGAATTTTTACTAGGATTAAATGTCAGGAATTGTGAAAAACTGAGTTTAAATGTATTTGGCTAAGGTGTATGTAAACGTCTGACTTCAACTGTATAATAGCAAAGAATGGATTATCCTTCCAAGGCCATATACGTAAGATCTGTAATAAAAAAGTAATTTCACTCACCTCTCTCCACTCCTTTGTCCCGATGCCTTGAACGTACAAAACCACAACTGTGAAGAGAGAAAAAGAGAGAGAACGAGAGCGAGTGGGAGGGAGGAAAAGAGGTAAAATTAAAATTAATAAGGCCTTATTATTAATAATGAATACCAAGTACCAGAATATTTCATTCAATTTCCTGCACTAGACGTCTTTGCAAATTCACCTGTTATCTATTCATTTATTTGAATAGAGACAGATATAATTAAAACGTTGATGCATTGAATTGCTTTGCACCATAAGCTTGCGAGAATTTCCAGCATTATATTATGCTCAGGTCCTGTAGAGAGCTAAGAGGCCATATCTTCATGGCCATGCTTCAATACCCACTCAAGGTATGCATAGCTTTCAGACACATTCATACTTATGCTATTAGTACAGATGTAGGATCTTAATTTGATCACCCTGTTGCAGGATAACTTTCCTGCAATGAAATAAATGTAAAACTTGTAGTGTATGAGGTTTAAAAAAGGCTTCTGAAGTTTGTAATTTCCACCTTGAGATTTCAGACTTGATTTTCCCTTATGAGAAAAGCATCAACCCTAACAAAAATGGCCATTAATTATAAATCAAATAATAATTCACATTTCCTCTTGCTACAGGATTCATTTCCTGCTGTAGCAAACTGGCTCAAATTACAATCTTACATCTGTACACACCGCATTGACTACAAGCATAGGTTACTGTCAAAGTGTGACATACTACATGTTCCTTATTTAACAGTGGTGAGTATTTATGAGAAAGCATCCGAGTGAGCGAAACAGCGCCCCTCTGTCTCTGTATGTGTAGCCCATCTATCTGATTCTGTCTGGTCAAAAAGAGTATGACATTGTTGCCGCCCATAGCATTGAATGCAAGGGAAGCCAGCGAGCATTTGGCCTCCCTTGATATAAAATGTTTAAAATAATAGCCAATCAGTATTGAGCTAAACTGAGTGAGCTCAACTGTGACTGGTCCTGGCGCACCCAAAAAAAGTGTCAAGGAAAACCAGTTTGGATTTGACTACACACAAATCACGTCACATCAAAAGCAAAACGTAATTGACAGAAAAAACTTGAATTGTTGCTTCTCTTTGTGTCGTTGTCCTCCAGTGGCTAGCTAGCTACAATTGGCCCTTTCCTGAATTAGCAATGAATGGAGATAGGGATTTGAACTTGTGGTTTTACTTAATTCTCCATACTGGCCAATGATTATTATGGCGATTCTGATCCAACCATAAATTCATACATTGTGGCCCTGGCCTGAGAGGATGGAAGTAGCTAGATGTATACTGAACAAAAATATAGAGTAACAGTTCATATAAGGAAATCAGTCAATTGAAATAAATTCATTAGGCCCTAATCTATGGATTTCACAAGACTTGGAATACAGATATGCATCTGTTGGTCACAGATAACTTTAAAAAAAGGTAGGGGCTGGATCAGAAAACCAGTCAGTATCGGGTGTGACCACCATCTGCGTCATGCAGCGTGGCACATCTCCTTCACATAGAATTGATCAGGCTGTTGATTGTGGCCTATGAAATGTTGTTCCACTCCTCTTCAATGGCTGTGCGAAGTTGCTCGATATTGGCGGGAACTGGAACACGCTGTTGTACACGTCAATCCAAAGCATCCCAAACAGGCTCAACGTGTGACATGTCTGGTGAGTATGCATGCCATGGAAGAACTGGGACATGTTCAGCTTCCAGGAATTATATACAGATCATTTTGCGATTATCATTTCTCCAAAACTTTACATGTTGCGTTTATATTTTTGTTCAGTATAGTAGGCTAAATGTTAACTAGATGCCCCATCGTTGCCTATGAAAAGGAAGTTGGGCTAGCGAGCAAGCATTTTAGCCAGGTAGCCTAGGACAACAACTCAAAGTGTGTACTGCACAACAGAGAGTAATAGACCATTTTGTCAACATGAAAGAGAGGAGGATGGGATTGGTCTTTCTCTACAAGTAGGGTGAGTCAATATGCTTTTTCTACTTGAATGAACGAACACACAGAAAAATCAGAACCAAGGACAGCCACATCATATTTAGCTTACGTTGATTGGACTAAATTGATTTTGGTATCTTTCAGTTGTCACTAAGCATAGGTGATTAGATGATGTTGAAATATTGAAGTTGAAATGGTGCTGAAATAGTGGAGGCAGCTCCTGATTTTGCAACTTGCAGTAACTCACTGTGGTTCTAAATCAATAGTTGTTTAGTAGTCCAAAAATGTCTGAAACATTCACTTGCTTGACCATGCTGTAGGTCATGTAACTGTTTGTTACATGCAATATGCTTTGTGGACTTCACCAGACAGAGGTTGCTCTCCAGTTTTGTGATGATTTTTTTTTCTTCCTGGCTTGGCTTCCCCATTGATTTTACCCACGCACTGCTACTGTTATTTAATACAACTTTATTTATCGCCTCAGGGGCATCACCCTTGCAATGTGGTTAGCATAACACAGAAAGCAAGAATAGTACCTGACTGAGATGAACTCAAAGTTATACTGAACCTGGTCTGATATGAAGATATCTTATCCAACACTGGAGAGCTCCTCTGAACAATACAACAGGCATCCTCCTTTCTTAAAGATTGGACATATTTACAGTGCTTCCCCTAAGTTGCGATAAGGGGCTGGACTTCATTACCATTCCTACCTCTTACTCATCCAGAAACAAACATCGCACCATATCAAAGGGGAGCGCGCCAACACGCCATATACAGAAACCAATCAGCATAATGCCGCCACCGTGGTACAAGTACCAGCCAGCTGTGAAGCCATTAAAGCTCCAGCCCAGCCAAGCGCTTCCTTCATCAATGTAAAAGAGAAGAAGGACCCTGAGTGGCGTCACTACCAACCCGGATTCGATCCCGGGCTGTATCACATCCGGCCGTGATCGGGAGTCCCATAGGGCGGTGCACAATTGGCCCAGCATCATCCGGGTTAGGGGAGGGTATGGCCGGGGTAGTCCGTCAATGTAAAGAAGAATTCGTTCAACTGATTTCCCTAGTTAAATAAAGGTTAAATTAATATATATATAAGAGAAAACTCGGGTCGAGAGTTGGGGCGGTGATTTCTTTAAGCCCAAGAGAGAGATTGGAGCCTTCATGACTGGCTAGTGGAGAGGGAGAGAGGGATGGAAGGAGGGAGAGATGAAGGAGGGGGAGATTAATGGAGGGTGGGGGGAGAAGGGATCCTGAAACATGTAAGGACTGTGAGTGTGTTGTCCATTAAGGGTGGGTGGGCATCTGATGAGGTGTCCCTTCAGGAGTTCTGTTGGCCAGTACAACCGTCACCACATCCCCTATATCTGGGTTCCCCTAGGATAGACACGTCACATCCTCTAGAGCCCAGTTCCCCTAGGATAGACACTTCACATCCTCTAGAGCCCGGTTCCCCTAGGATGGACACTTCACATCCTCTAGAGCCCAGTTCCCCTAGGATAGACACTTCACATCCTCTAGAGCCCGGTTCCCCTAGGATAGAGACTTCACATCCTCTAGAGCCCGGTTCCCCTAGGATGGACACTTCACATCTTCTAGAGCCCAGTTCCCCTAGGATAGACACTCCACATCCTCTAGAGCTGGGTTCCCCTAGGATGGACACTTCACATCCTCTAGAGCCCAGTTCCCCTAGGATAGACACTCCACATCCTCTAGAGCTGGGTTCCCCTAGGATGGACACTTCACATCCTCTAGAGCCCAGTTCCCCTAGGATAGACACTTCACATCCTCTAGAGCCCGGTTCCCCTATGATAGACACTTCACATTCTCTAGAGCCCAGTTCCCCTAGGATGGACACTTCACATCTTCTAGAGCCCAGTTCCCCTAGGATAGACACTCCACATCCTCTAGAGCTGGGTTCCCCTAGGATGGACACTTCACATCCTCTAGAGCCCAGTTCCCCTAGGATAGACACTTCACATCCTCTAGAGCCCGGTTCCCCTAGGATAGAGACTTCACATCCTCTAGAGCCCGGTTCCCCTAGGATAGACACTTCACTTCCTCTAGAGCCCAGTTCCCCTAGGATAGACACTTCACATCCTCTAGAGCCCAGTTCCCCTAGGATAGACACTTCACATCCTCTAGAGCCCAGTTCCCCTAGGATAGACACTTCACTTCCTCTAGAGCCCAGTTTAAGGGAAGGATGGAATCATCAAGACCCTAATATAAGCACTTATGAGGTGATGAGGGAACACTCAACCATCAAGACATCCCCTAAGTACTCATGAGGAGATGAGGGCGTTGACGACTATTTTGATGGAGCGATGAGTGGTGAAAGAAATAATGGGTTGAGCTCTCAAAGACTGATTCTCAAATCCCTGAATGAAAACACAGATCTGCCATAAAGTTACACAACTTGATCTCACAAGAAACAGTTAACAGTGCCTTCAGAAAGTATTCACACCCCTTGACTTTTTCCACATTATATTGTTGTGTTACAGCCGGAATTCAAAATGGATTAAAAAAATGAATTAAAAAAATCTCACCAATCTACACACACAACCCCATAATGACAAAGTGAAATTATGTTTTTTGAAATTTGAGTATTTAAAAAAAATATATACAGTACCAGTCAAAGTTTGGACACACCTACTCATTCAAGGGTTTTTCTTTACTTTAACTATTGTCTACATTGTACAATAATAGTGAAGACATCAAAACTATGAAATGACACATGAAATCATGTCGTAACCAAAAAAGAACTGTTAAACAAATCAAAATATATTTTATATTTGAGATTCTTCAAAGTAGCCACCCTTTGCCTTGATGACAGATCTGTCTGTTACAAGAGTGTGCAAAGCTGTAATCAAGGCAAAGTTTTTTTTTACTCATTCTTCAAGCTCTGTAAAGTTGGTTGTCGATTATTGCTAGACAGCCATTTTCAAGTCTTGCCATAGATTTGCAAGCCGATTTAAGTAAAAACTGTAACTAGGGCACTCAGGAACATTCAATGTTGTCTTGGTAAGCCACTCCAGTGTATATTTGGCCTTGTGTTTCAGGTTATTGTCCTGCTGAAAGGTGGATGTTTCCCAGTGTCTGTTGGAAAGTAAACTGAACCAGGTTTCCCTCTAGGATTTTGCCTGTGCTTAGCTCAATTCCTTTTCTTTCTATCATAAAAAACTCTGTAGTCCTTGCCGATGATTTGTCCCAAACATAAACCTTAGTATTCAGGACAAACTCAATTTCTTTGCCACATATTTTGCAGTTTTTTAAAATTTAGTGCCTTGTTGCAAACAGGATGCAAGTTTTGGAATATTTGTATTTTGTACAGGCTTCCTTGTTTTCACTCTGTCATTTGGGATAATATTGTGGAGTAACTACAATGTTGTTGATCCATCCTCAGTTTTCTCCCACAACACCCATTAAACTCTGTAACTGTTTTAAAGTCACCATTGGCCTCATGGTGAAATCCTTGACCGGTTTCCTTCCTCTCCGGCATCTGAGTTAAGAAGGAAGCCTGTATCTTTGTAGTGACTGGGTGTATTGATACACCATCCAAAGTTTAAATAACTGCATTGTATGTGTTCCCCCACCATCTACCAATAGATGCCCTTTTTTCGAGCCATTGGAAAACCTCCCTGGTCTTTGTGGTTGAATCTGAGTTTTAAATTCACTGCTCGACTGAGGAACCTTTGTATGTATGTGTGGGGTGGGATAATTGTATGTATGTGTGGGGTGCAGAGATGAGGTAGTCACTCAAAGATCATGGTAAACACTATTATTGCACACAGAGTGAGTCCATGCAACTTATTATGTGGCTTATTAATAAGCACATTTTTACTCCTGAACTTTTTTTGTTGTTATTTATTTAACTAGACAAGTCAGTTAAGAACAAATTCTTATTTACAATGACGGCCTACACCGGCCAAACCCGGACGACGCTGGGCCAATTGTGCACCCAATTATTGGGACTCCCAATTACGTCCGGTTGTGATACAGCCTGGATTCAAACCAGGGTCAGTAGTGACGCCTCAAGCACAGAGATGCAGTGCCTTAGACCCGAGTGGCGCATAACAAAGGCTTGCCATAACAAAGGGGTTGAATAGTTATTGACTCTAGAAAGCTTTTAATTTTTTTATTAAATTTGTACATTCTAAAAACATAACTCCACTTTGATATTATGGTGTATTGTGTGTAGATCAGCGACACAACATCAAATGGAATCCATTTTAAATTCAAGCTGTAACAACAAAATGTGGGAAAAATGTGAATACTTTCTGAAGGCACTTGTATATACTGAGTAGTACGCTTCAATGTAACAAAAACATATGGCCAATCCGAGTCAGCTAGTGTTGAAAGAGTACAAGGCTGGCACTACACTTCCCTTTAGGGTGTGTCTCACAGTGCTACGTGATAGCCATCGACTGCACTCTGGCCTCAATTGAACTGTGGTTCAATGGTCACACTGAAGGTTCCAAAGGGGACATGAAAGGCCCGGCTAATCCAGGACCACTGAGCTTCCACCTTTACAGTGTCCCAGCCTGGGTTTGAAGTCCAGGACCCCTCCGTATCTCATCATTATATCTTCTCTCCAACACACACACACACACACACACACACACACACACACACACACACACACACACCATCAATAAAGGGTGTGTGTGTGTGCGCATGTAACCATGACGAGAGAGATAGTTTCAGGATGAAATTAACTGATGGAAGCCTATTAATGACGTAACATTAATCAAGAATAAATCTAAAATAAATGTAGAGTAATTGATTCAGAATACATTACCATTCCAGACATACAAACCAACATAAATGACTTGCTGTGATGGTATATTGAATAAAGAATGTACATCAAATCCGTTTAGACATTGGTTGCCCCCAAATAGCATCATATTCTCTATAGTGCAAAGTAGTGCACTACACAGAGAATAGGGTGCCATTTGGGATGCATTCTTTTTCTTTAGAATCAGATATACAGTACATGTATCCGGGATTCAGTTTTGAGTTGTGCAGACAGGTGACCTTTTCACAAATCAGTATTGAAATGTAACACATAACTCAAGTAACACAAGTCTGTGATGAAGAGACACTTCAGAGTCAAAATCAAACAAAGAAATCAATCGAGGGCTTTTACTAAGCTCCCTATATCAGGAACACAGTCTCTACTGAAGATTTAATTAGTCCTTTACCATTGGTGAGAATGAGTTGAGGGACACACACGTCTGTGTAGTGGATAGCGAAGTGCATCACTACTGCATTGCTACTGTACCATTGGCTCTTCTGGGTCATTGGTATTTACAGCGTTTCTTGAGTACGGTGTGTTGAAATGCAGAGGGCTGTGA
The DNA here is from genome assembly GCF_029448725.1 of Salvelinus fontinalis. NCBI lineage: Eukaryota > Metazoa > Chordata > Actinopteri > Salmoniformes > Salmonidae > Salvelinus > Salvelinus fontinalis. The sequence goes on from NC_074682.1 coordinate 47,501,050, forward strand.
GTTAGGGGTTGTGAATTTCCACTTCATGTTCAATTGAGTGTGGATTTCTCTCCCCTGAAAATACAGTGATATCCTGAGCGATGTAGTCTCTCATGGACAGACACACGTATCATAAATGGTAGCAGCGTCTGTCGACAGACTGTGGAATGGGACAATCAACAATAAACCTTGTTCCCGGAACTCAGATTTTTCATCACGATTTCGCATCTTTGGAATTTCGGAAGGGGAGGGAGCATTCGGCCCATAGACTTGCCCAAAACTCGTTTGTATATTTTCCAACAGTTTACCCCACAGAACTTAAATCAAGCATCTGACGCAATATTTCAGTTCTGGGTGTCCAAGATTATGATAGATGCATTGATGACAAATGCTCAGATTTTCCTCAACATGTTCTGTAGACTTGGAAGGCAGATGGAAGAGTTCCTGTTCAGATCCCAAGTGGAGACCTGTGTGGTCCAGTGGTCAGTGTAGCTAAATCTGGAACATGCATGGACCAAAGTCAGCATGGGTTTGAATCCAGCCCACTGAAACTTCACCTTCCATCTTTCCTCTATTGTGCCATCTGTTCAATAAAACAACCAAAAATACAAATCCTGACTTGCAAAACAAGGCAACGCACACATTGCAAAATTGAATTTGTGCTGCTGCAACATGTAAAGGGAAATTTAAAAAAAAGTCCACTTCATATTGATCAGCTCGAGCAACATGTTTGTATTTCTATGTTTTGTAGTAAAAAATATAGATGAAGATATTATTATTTGACCCTGCTGGTCATTTATGAACATTTGAACATCTTGGCCATGTTCTGTTATAATCTCCACCCGGCACAGCCAGAAGAGGACTGGCCACCCCTCATAGCCTGGTTCCCTTCTAGGTTTCATCCTAGGTTTTGACCTTTCTAGGGAGTTTTTCCTAGCCACCATGCTTTTACACTTGCATTGCTTGCTGTTTGGGGTATTAGGCTGGGTTTCTGTACAGCACTTTGAGAGATCAGCTGATGTAAGAAGGGCTATATAAATAAATGTGATTTTCTACAAAATCGGTCATCATCATGTGATTTTAACCAATTATAAGGAGGTATTGCCTACTAATTGGTTGACGAAGTAATTGGAAATACTTATCTTACTCAAAACAATAGAAACATTGAATTTTCCCATATGTTGATTTTGGGGTGGTGCTGGAAATGATGAATATGAAGTTGAACAGCGGAATGACCATTTAAAATATACACTGCTCAAAAAAATAAAGGGAACACTTAAACAACACAATGTAACTCCAAGTCAATCACACTTCTGTGAAATCAAACTGTCCACTTAGGAAGCAACACTGATTGACAATAAATTTCACATGCTGTTGTGCAAATGGAATAGACAACAGGTGGAAATTATAGGCAATTAGCAAGACACCCCCAATAAAGGAGTGGTTCTGCAGGTGGTGACCACAGACCACTTCTCACAGTTCCTATGCTTCCTGGCTGATGTTTTGGTCACTTTTGAATGCTGGCGGTGCTTTCACTCTAGTGGTAGCATGAGACGGAGTCTACAACCCACACAAGTGGCTCAGGTAGTGCAGCTCATTCAGGATGGCACATCAATGCGAGCTGTGGCAAGAAGGTTTGCTGTGTCTGTCAGCGTAGTGTCCAGAGCATGGAGGCGCTACCAGGAGACAGGCCAGTATATCAGGAGACGTGGAGGAGGCCGTAGGAGGGCAACAACCCAGCAGCAGGACCGCTACCTCCACCTTTGTGCAAGGAGGAGCAGGTGGAGCACTGCCAGAGCCCTGCAAAATGACCTCCAGCAGGCCACAAATGTGCATGTGTCTGCTCAAACGGTCAGAAACAGACTCCATGAGGGTGGTATAAGGGCCCGACGTCCACAGGTGGGGGTTGTGCTTACAGCCCAACACCGTGCAGGACGTTTGACATTTGCCAGAGAACACCAAGATTGGCAAATTCGCCACTGGCGCCCTGTGCTCTTCACAGATGAAAGCAGGTTCACACTGAGCACATGTGACAGACGTGACAGAGTCTGGAAATGCCGTGGAGACGTTCTGCTGCCTGCAACATCCTCCAGCATGACCGGTTTGGCGGTGGGTCAGTCATGGTGTGGGGTGGCATTTCTTTGGGGGGGCGCACAGCCCTCCATGTGCTCGCCAGAGGTAGCCTGACTGCCAATATGTAACGAGATGAGATCATCAGACCCCTTGTGAGACCATATGCTGGTGCGGTTGGCCCTGGGTTCCTCCTAATGCAAGACAATGCTAGACCTCATGTGGCTGGAGTGTGTCAGCAGTTCCTGCAAGAGGAAAGCATTGATGCTATGGACTGGCCCGCCCGTTCCCCAGACCTGAATCCAATTGAGCACATCTGGGACATCATGTCTCGCTCCATCCACCAAAGCCACGTTGCACCACAGACTGTCCACGAGTTGGTGGATGCTTTAGTCCAGGTCTGGGAGGAGTTCCCTCAGGAGACCATCCGCCACCTCATCAGGAGCATGCCCAGGCGTTGTAGGGAGGTCATACAGAAACGTGGAGGCCACACACACTACTGAGCCTCATTTTGACTTGTTTTAAGGACATTACATCAAAGTTGGATCAGCCTGTAGTGTGGTTTTCCACTTTAATTTTGAGTGTGACTCCAAATCCAGACCTCCATGGGTTGATAAATTTGATTTCCATTGATCATTTTTGTGTGATTTTGTTGTCGGCACATTCAACTATGTAAAGAAAAAAGTATTTAATAAGAATATTTCATTCATTCAGATCTAGGATGTGTTATTTTAGTGTTCCCTTTCTTTTTTTGAGCAGTGTATAAGGCTCCTCGATTGCTTGGAGGAGCATATACGCTGACACCTGTACACCTGACACTACTACTCCACATGCGTCAGTCGTGTGTGTGTGTGTGTGTGTGTGTGTGTGTCATTTGGAGTGGAGAGCAAAGGAGTTGTCAAGTCAATCAGGCAAAGTCATGTAATTAAGAGATGAGTTGAGTGTTGAACCTTAAGCCAACACTTGCCATATCACGCTGTGTACTTGACTACCCTGGTGGCTAGACTGACGGTAATTACCCAGAGTTGCATGATCACTGAAGATAAGATAGATACATTTTTTGTAGTTCCATGTGTTCCATGGTGGTATCTGGAGCTCCTTCAGCAGTTCTATTTTAAGAACACTTGGAACAGTAAAATGTCATGTGTATGTTATACAGGTCATGCAGATGATGTCCTGACATCATGTTATAAGCTTTGCATATTAACTTGTAAGTGCTTACAAGAAAGGCTTTGCAACCCTTGTAAAGAAGCATCACATACCAGGGTCTGATTTGGAGAAGGTGTCCATGTCCAGCAGGTTCCTGTTTGAATGAAAGAGAGATAAACAAGATAAAAATCTGAGAATAACACTAGCCTGAGTGCCAGATCTGTTCGTGTTGTCTTGCCAGCTCCATTGCTGTGTGACAATGACAGTATGGAGTGGGCAACTCCAACTCGGACTAGCACCATACATGGACAACACAATGAATTTCATAAGTATAAATTACTTCAACTAAGTTATTTGTTAAATTAAAAAAACACAATTAAATCTCCCACTCCTGTTTGAGACGTGTAACAGCCGGTATAGAGAGTGCTGCCATATTAAAGGGAAGACCAGGATAAGAGGGAAGGCAATGGGGGATATAAAACCTCTCTAGGGACGGGATCCTCTTGGGGCTTTACATTCAGAGGGAGGTGTGTGTGTGTCAGGCTGGTAAGGTGTAGCTTGTAGCTGCTGGCAGATGAAGAAACAGGTATTGGGGTATTTGCTCATATGCTTCGTTTCAGACACCAGATTAGCTGGTCATGGGGTACTGGCTGGACACACCAGACTAGCTGGACACGGGGTACTGGCTGGACACACCAGACTAGCTGGACACGGGGTACTGACTGGACACACCAGACTAGCTGGACACGGGGTACTGGCTGGACACACCAGACTAGCTGGACACAGGGTACTGGCTAGACACACCAGACTGGCTGGACACACCAGACTAGCTGGACACAGGGTACTGGCTAGACACACCAGACTAGCTGGTCAAGGGGTACTGGCTGGACACACCAGACTAGCTGGTCAAGGGATACTGGCTAGACACACCAGACTAGCTGAACACGGGGTACTGGCTGGACACGCGACTAGCTGGACACTGGGTACTGGCTGAACACACCAGACTAGCTGGTCAAGGGGTACTGGCTGGACACACCAGACTAGCTGGTCAAGGGGTACTAGCTGGACACAGGGTACTGGCTGGACACACCCGACTGGCTGGACACAGGGTACTGGCTGGACACACAAGACGGGCTGGACACAGGGTACTGGCTAGACACACCAGAGGAGCTGGACACAGGGTACTGGCTAGACACACCAGACGAGCTGGACACGGGATACTGGCTAGACACACCAGACTAGCTGGACACGGGATACTGGCTGGACACACCAGACTAGCTGGACACAGGGTACTGGCTGAACACACCAGACTAGCTGGTCAAGGGGTACTGGCTGGACACACCAGACTAGCTGGTCAAGGGGTACTGGCAGGACACACCAGACTAGCTGGTCAAGGGGTACTGGCAGGACACACCAGACTGGCTGGACACACCAGACTAGCTGGACACGGGGTACTGGCTGGACACACCAGACTAGCTGGTCAAGGGGTACTGGCTGGACACACCAGACTAGCTGGTCAAGGGGTACAGGCAGGACACACCAGACTAGCTGGTCAAGGGGTATTGGCTGGACAGTGGACCTCCAAGTCCTTTCCTTTCCTGACTTCAGTTTGGTATAGCCTCTGGTGATCTGCTTTCAGTTCAACGGCCAAAATGCTTTTGTCTTGTTTTCCTTTTCAGCCTTCCACAGCATGTGATAAATGTACAGTTTGAGTTTAAGGACGCATGCCAAAATTAAAATGCTTATTTAATCATTACAAATCAATAACACATTTGCAATAAGCCCCAATGATAAACTCCCAATTCCTCTGACCAGATGTAATTTGTCTAAAATGCTCGTATTTTGTAGTGTTCACCGTGATGAGCTCAGCAGGTCTGGATCGGCCATGTTGTTTTGAGAATGACTACCTCTCCTCCATGTCTTGTCTCTTCCTTCATCGTTTTTGTCCCAATAGGGACATGAGGAGAACATCCAATCGGAGCGCTCTCCTGCTGTGATTGACATTCTCGGACAGCGCCAGCCCATCCCCAGCTCCATGTTGACCTACTCGTTATCTGGTGTTAAATTAAGTCGTTAAATCACCACCGAGGTCACTTCAACAGCACACTATGAGGAAAAAGCTTCATATCCTGATGCCCTTACCAGGACTCGAACCCGGGTCCAGCGTCTGTCAAGCCAACACCTTAACCATTACGCCAAGAGGTCCTACATGTCCTCACGCTTCTCTATACAAGTCCCTTACATGTACACACCGCTCCAATTGCTTCACAGGTACCATTCCATTTCTGACACCAATGTGGTGAATTTGGTGGGTATTCCCGACCAGGACTCAAACCAGGGTCCAGCGACTGTCAGGCCAACACCTTAACTGTTACGCCAAGAGGTCTGAAACTCTTGACAAGGTCACTAGGTGTTAGGTTACGGTTTCTACAATAGCAACATAGATATAGCTACACGCTCAGTTGGTAAGAGTGTGATGCTGCAGAGTCGTGGGTTCAATTCCCAATGGGTCCTCAAAATGCAGTCATTGTACTGTACACTTGCTTTGGGTCAAAGTGTCTACTAAATGACTTATTATTATTGCATACATTTGCTTGGTGTAGTATTTACATCAAATGTAGGGCTCAGGCGAAAGCAATGCAAGATGATAAAGGACAGTACAATCAAAACAACACACTTCACAATAAGTAGAATTTATTCCAACCTGTCAAACATGGATTGAGTAAAGGTACATTTGTTTGAACACAGTAAAACAGGTGTTGCTTTGTCACACCAGGACAACATCATTTACTGTAACTATATGACACAAAAAAATAATAATTGTGCAGTGGCCAAACAGAGGATAATACTTTATGACTGCAATACATTTACCACCTGTTTATTGCACAGCACCGTACACAGAGACAGAGACAGAGAGAAAAGGGCAATACCTAGTCAGAATGCATTCAAATTAAATGTGTCTTCCGCATTTAGGGGGTTGGATAGAGAGAGAGAAGGGATGGATAGAGAGAGAGAAGGGTGGATAGAGAGAGAGAAGGGTGGATAGAGAGAGATAAGGTTTGGATGGAGAGAGAGAAAGGTTGGATAGAGAGAGAGAATGGTTAGAAAGAGAGAGAGAAGGCAAAGGGGGATACCTAGTCAGTTGTACAACAATGCATTCAACTGAAATGTGTCTTCCACATTTAGGGGGTTGGAGGGATTGAAAGAGCGAGAGACACAGAGAATGTGAGAGAGGCGTAGCAGGAAGATAGGAATGACGTGAACCAAGAGATTGTGAGTTCAAATCCCAGGTGAGGACATCATGAATATTAATTACAATATAAATGAACATGTACAATGTCAACGTGTGTAAACTATGTACGTTAAAAGCATAATTTGAATGTGTTGGTGTCCCAAAACTATTGTTCTGGGAAACTAAAAACTTTACGTTCAGGTAATACTTTGCCCGAAAAGTTGAGTAAACAAAAAAAAGGCAGTGGATGGAATCAGTTACTAAATAATAATTAGTTGAATCAACTAGATTTTTGTGTTGTTTCAATGTTAAACTTACACTTACCTTCCTCAATATTATAGCTATGAATGCCAATAAGGTCATAGATTTTTTTAAATATATTATTACAGGTAAATGTAAGGGTCACGCATCTTTCAAGGCTCACAAGTTTAGGCTGCTTTAGTAGGGTAATCACGTTGACGGGTATCTTTCAAACAAGAGTGATGAAAGAAATTGGTGGAAGAGCCAGTCCTATTAGATGTTGCAATGTCTTCTCAGACCAGACCAAGGTTGAGACTCTGAGGTGGAAAGACATCAGTCAACAAATATTAGGCTGACATACCTGTTTTTGATTAAAGGGAGAACACAAGCCATCACTGCTCTGAAGAGAGGAAAGAGTTTTTCTCTATGTAATGGGGTCAAAACTGAGAAGAGAAACACTACATGTTATGGTTGTGATTTATGTTTTGTTGTGTGCATGAACATAATAATAGGATTTCACCAAATATAAAACATAATTTATTTTACATAATACCTAATCCTTGTTCAATATAAATCTGGCATACAGGCATTCAGTTACTGTTCCATTGGAAGTTAGGTCACTTGTTTTAAACATTCTAAGCGAGTGTGGTATGATCGTCGGTGCCAGGCAAGCAGGTTACAGTATCTCAGAAACGGCCGCCCTCGTGGGCTTTTCACACACGATAGTGTCTAGAGTTAACAGAGAAAGGTGCAACAAACAAAAAGAACATCCAGTCAGTGGCAGTCCTGTGGGCAAAGGAGAATGGCAAGAATCGTGCAAGCTAACAGGCGGGCCACAATCGGCGCAGTACAACAGTGGTGATCAGAACGGCATCTCGGAACGCACAACTCGTCTGTCCTTGTCATGGATGGGCTATTGCAGCAGATGACCACACCGGGTTCTACTCCTATCAGCTAAAAACAAGAAGAAGCGGCTCCAATGGGCATGCGGTCACCAACACTGGACAATTGAGGACGCCGACGAATCCCGGTTTCTGTGGCGTCATGCTAATGGCAGAGTCAGGATTTGGCGTAAGAAGCATGAGTCCATGGCCTGGTGTCAACGATACAAGCTGGTGGCAGTGGTATGGGGAATGTTTTCCTGGCACGGGTTTTGTCCCTTGATACCAATTGAGGAACGTTTCCATGCCCGGAAGAATTCAGTCTGTTCCGGAGGCAAAGAAGGGGTTCAACCCATAACTAGATGGGTGTACCTAATAAACTGGCAACGGAGTGTGTGTATGTATCTCACATCTGTTGCTTTGTGGTAATGATGTTAGGGACAGTATAGGATGAATCAATAATTGTTTTCTTGCCGAAGAGTAAAATGTAATTTTGTAATGTCAGTCCTGGTTATATGTAAGAATCTCTTGTTGGAAGTAACTACATTATTATTTATATTATTTGTTAATTAAATAAATGAAGTTATGCAAGAATTTGTAATATATACAGTACCAGTCAAAAGTTTGGACACACCCATTCATTCAATGGTTTTTCTTTACTTTTACTATTTTCTACATTGTAGAATAATAGTGAAGACATCCAAGATATGTAATAACACATATGGAATCATGTAGTAATCAAAAAAGTGTTGAAAGTTGAAAGTGTTTATTTACCTCAATGGACTGTAAAGGAAATAACCCTACAAACTATCCCCCTCGTGCACTTAAGGAAAACACAAATATCATGGATATATTAGAACTAGTGGATATATGGAGGCTTAAATATAAACATGGCAGAGGCTCAATTAAGCTAGTCATCTTGACTACTTTCTTAGGTCATTCTCTCTGGCAACAAAAGATTAAAAAATAAAAAGTTTTGATAGGGGACAGAATGCAGTCAGACCATTAAATAATTGGCATATACATTACTCTTACAGAATTTCCAAGTGGGCAAGGTTTTTGGAAATGTAATCAATGCCTATTGGATGGCAAAGCCTCCAGTATTTATGCTGCAATAGTTTGTGTTGGGGGGCTTGGGTCAGTCTGTTATATCTGGAATATTTCTCCTGTCTTATCCATGTCTTGTGTGAATTTAAGTATGCTGTCTCTAATTCTCTCAGAAGACCTAAGCCCTAGGACCATGTCTCAGGACTACCTGGCCTGATGACTCCTTGCTGTCCCTAGTCCACCTGCTCATGCTGCTGCTCCAGTTTCAACTGTTCTGCCTGCGGCTATGGAACCTTGACCTGTTCACCGGACGTGCTACCTTTCCCAGACCTGCTGTTTTCAACTCTCTAGAGACAGCAGGAGCGGTAGAGATACTCTGAATGATCAGCTATGAAAAGCAAACTGACATTTACTCCTGAGGTGCTGACCTGTTGCACCCTCTACAACCACTGTGATTATTATTATTTGACCCTGCTGGTCATCTATGAACATTTGAACATCTTGGCCATGTTCTGTTATAATCTCCACCCGGCACAGCCAGAAGAGGACTGGCCACCCCTCATAGCCTGGTTCTTCTCTAGGTTTCTTCGTAGGTTCTGGCCTTTCTAGGGAGTTTTTCCCAGCCACTCTGCTTCTACACCTGCATTGCTTGCTGTTTGGGGTTTTAGGCTGGGTTTCTGTATAGCACGTTGTGACATCAGCTGATGTAAGAAGAGCTTTATAAATACATTTGATTGATTGATGATTGTTTATAAATTATTCTGTCTTGGTTAAAATCTGATTTATTCCGATATAACATAAGCACAGCAGATCCCCTTATTGTATGGGACACTTTTAAAATGTGCCTTTAGAGGCCATGCAATTCAATACTCATCTTTAAAACCGAAGTACTTCAGGTCAAAATACTTCCTATTAACAAAGGGAAATAGAGGGACTAACAGTATAGATAGAAAGAAAAAAGAAACTGTACCAGAAAGGCACCAAATAAGTTAGAAAGAAAAAAACAAAAATAACTTGATTTAGGAAAGATCAAGTGTAATACGTTATAAAAAATAAAGCAAACTGGATGGAATATGAAAATGAACCAAATTATATTTTAATCTTCAACATAGAAATGCTACCAAAAATAATTTACTGAAACTTGTTACAAATGGAGTCATCCATGATTCACCAAACAATATTTTGAAAAGAGGAAACAAAGTACTTTAAGCATATGTTTTAGTTTCAGTCTCCTCCATCTCCACTAACCGAAGTTAATTATGGATTTTTTTTCTATGAATAATATCAAATTAACAGCTGTACAGAAAGACTCATGTGGAGGACAAGTTACAGAGAAGGAATTTATTGATGCATTTAAAGCCTTTAAGTCCAGGAAAACATCAGGGCTGGATGGCATACCAGTTGAGATATATCAAATATTTGTTAATGTACTCAGAGGACCGTTATTAGCATGTTTTAACCACTCCTGTCATGTTCTGACCATAGTTCTTGTGTGTTTTACTTGTTTTAGTGTTGGTCAGGACGTGAGCTGGGTGGGCAATCTATGTTACGCCTCTGTCCGGAGCTGCCCCTCTGTCCTAAGCTACCTCTCTGTCCTAAGCTACCTCTCTGTCCTAAGCTACCTCTCTGTCATGAGCTGTCCCTCAGTCCGGAGGAGTTTCCTCAGTCTAGTGGGGACCTTTGTGAAGGTTCCTAGGCCAAGGTCGGCGGCGAGGGTCGCCACTCAAAGGACGCTAAGGAGGGGGACAAAGACAATGGAGGAGTGGGATCCTCGTCCAGCGCCGGAGCCGCCACCGCGGACAGATGCCCACCCAGACCCTCCCCTAGAGTTGTAGGTGGTGCGTTCGGAGTCCGCACCTCAGGAGGGGGGTACTGTCACGTTCTGACCATAGTTCTTTTGTGTTTTACTTGTTTTAGTGTTGGTCAGGACGTGAGCTGGGTGGGCATTCTATGTTGTGTGTCTAGTTTGTCTGTTTCTATGTTTGGCCTAATATGGTTCTCAATCAGAGGCAGGTATTTTGTGTTGTCTCTGATTGGGAATCATATTTAGGTGGCTTGTTTTGTGTTGGGGTTTGTGGGTGGGTGTTTCCTGTCTTTGTGTTCGTTTCACCAGAGAGGACTGTTTCGGTTTGCCACGTTTGTTATTTTTGTATTTTGTAAGTGTTCACGTTATCGTCTGTCATTAAATCATGTTGAGCACTAACTACGCCGCGTCTTGGTCCGATCCCTGCTTCAGACGAAGAGGAGGAAGGCTGCCGTTACAACTCCTAAAAAATTGCAGACTATCCAATACTCAAGGAGGTCTGATTTCACTATTACTGAAACAGGAACCAAGTGGTAAATTTAAAATATCTAGTCCATTTTAAAAATTGGAGGACCCTTTCAGTGTTGTGCATATATTTAAAAAAGGTTTTGTTGGATATTATTAATCAGAGTTTTTTTTATATGGGCGATACATTGGAGATAATATAAGATAATACTGGAAGAAAATAGAACACTATGAAAAATCTGGGAAACCAGGCCTGGTATTCATAGCTGACTTTGAAAAGGCTTTTGATACAACTGGAAGTTATACATACATGCCTGTAATATTTCCATTTTGGAGAATCTCTTATACAATGGCTTACAGTTATGTATAGTAACCCTAGGTGTATAGTAAATAATGGCCACTTCTCAGAAAGTATTAAAATGTCAAGAGGAGTAAAACAAGGTTGTCCACTGTCGGCATATCTATTTATTATGTCCATTGAAATGCTAGCTGTTAAAACCAGATCCAACAATAATTTCAAGCGGATAGAAATCCAGAGCTTAAAAACAAAGGTGTCATTGTACGCTGAGGATTCATGCTTTCTTTTTAATCCATATTTTGGATCCTTCCATAGCCTCATAGAGGATCTAGAAAATGTATTATTGGATCACAAACAAATACAACTTTTACATTACTCTGTAGTTTACCAATAAAATGGTCCGACAGGGAAGTAGACATACTAGGTATTCATATCCCAAAAAAGAGAAATTCTCACTACAATACATTTTTATAGAAAGCTAGCAAAAATAGATAAGATCTTGCTACCATGGATAGGAAAATACCTGTCTATTTGTAGTAAAATCACCTGATTAACTCTTTAGTCATATCCCAGTTTACCCATTTGCTTATGGCCCTGCCTATTTATACAATTAATATGAATTTGGAGGGCAGAATGTATTAAATATTACAGCATTAGACCTCTCACTAACGGCTGCAGTCACACAAAAGCTATACTTAAATCCAAACTGGTTTTCTAGCAGATTAGTAAGAATGTGTCACCCGTGTTCAAGAATGGTCTTTCTTTTCCTTTATTCAGATTACAACCTCTTACTTTTGGAATTGTGATACATAAAAAGTATACCAGTTTCATTTAAGGACCAAAAAAGTGACAGCTGTGCCATACAGGTTGAAAAATAGTTGGGAATAGATTTTTTTATGTACCCATTCCATGGCACATGGTTTATGAACTGTTACACAAATTGACGCCGGATTCAAAACGTAAGAGTTTTTCAATTTAAATGATTATAGAAAATTCTTGCAACCAATAGAATTTTATATATAAAAATATGTTGACACCCCTTCAAATGATTGGATTTGGTTATTTCAGCCACACCCATTGCTGACGCGTGTATTAAATTGAGCACACAACCATGCAATCTTTCAATGTGGCACTGTCATAGGATGCCACCTTTCCAACAAGTCAGTTCATTAAATTTCTTCCCTGCTAGAACCGGCACAGTCAACTGTCATTGTGAAGTAGAAACGTCTAGGAGCAACAACGGTTCAGTCGCGAAGTGGTAGGCCACACAAGCTCACAGAACGGTAACACCGAGTGCTGAAGCACGTAAAAATAGTTGGTCCTCAATTGCAACAATCACTACCGAGTTCCAAACTGCCTGTGGAAGCAACGTCAGCACAATAACTGTTCATTGGGAGCTTCATGAAATGGGTGTCCATGGCTGAGCAGTCGCACACAAGCCTAAGAACACCATGTGCAATGCCTAGCGTCGCCTGGAGTGGTGTAAAGCTCGCCGCCACTCTGGAGCAGTGGAAACGTGTTCTCTGGAATGATGAATCACGCTTTCCCATCTGGCAGTCCGACAGACAAATCTAGGTTTGGCAGAATCCAGGAGAATGCTACCTGCCCCAATGCATAGTGGCAACTGTAAAGTTTGGTGGAGTAATTGTCTGGAGCTGTTTTTCATGTTTTGGGCTAGGCCACTTCCAGTGAAGGGGAATCTTAATGCTACAGCATTCTAGATGATTCTGTGCTTCCAAATTTGTGGCAAAGGTTTGGGGAAGGCCCTTTACTGTTTAAGCATGACAATGCCCCCGTGAATAAAGCGAGGTCCATACAGAAATGGTTTGTCGGGATCAGTGTGGAAGAACTTGCCTGGCGTGCACAAAGCCCTGACCTCAACCCCATCCAACACCTTTGGGTTGAATTGGAACGCCAACTGCGAGCCAGGCCTAATCGCCATCAGTGCCCGACCTCACTAATGCTCATTGCTGAATGGAAGCAAGTCCCCACAGCAATGTTCAGACATCTAGTGGAAAGCCTTCCTAGAAGAATTGAGGCTGTTATAGCAGCAAAGGGGGGGACAAACTCAACCTTAATGCCCATGATTTTGTAATGAAGTTTTCAATGAGCAAGTGTCCACAAACTTTGTCATGTAGTGTATATGAGACGGAATCATTAAATCACTTATTTTTTTATACTGCCCATATGTAGCTTGTTTTTGGTTGCAGGTTCAGGAATGGCTGAAGAATTACCTGGAGGTAACTATGCAAATAGCACTGCTGGTTAATTGGGGGGAAAAAAAGAAAAGATAACTAATCTAAAATATACTGTGTCTGTAAAACATATATAGTATGTATAAACTGGAAGTAGAACCCTAAGTATTGTAGTCCATTTGTTTACTCCAATTAGGGGAGGGATGGTAGAGTTAGGGGGAAAAAAATAAAGGAAAACATATACACAAAATATATATTTACCCCCAAAAATATATGGGGGATTGGAAATGATGCGGATAATTAAATGGATAGAAGCCACAATCTATCTGTCATCTATCAAAGCTGATCTACCCCCCAAAAAATATTGAATTAACTGGCCAGACTATGGCCTGTTTGTTTTGATTATTCATGTATTTTCCTGAGTTTGGCTGTCAAGACCCTGTGGGTCTCTATGCGCCAAGTACTCTCTCATATTCACAGCTGATGCCCAGTTGCCATGGAGTGTGTTTCAGGGGGGAATTCACCCAACCCCATTCTGTCAGTGTCAGGCAGCGAAGACAATCCCCCTTTGCCACCCCCCGTCACCCTCTAGACCAGCCCTGTCTGTTCCATGGGCCGAGGTAGGCTGAAAATGCTAAACTCGACAAGTAATTTACATTTGTCACCCAAACAAGTTTGTTTAAAGGATGTTACTTTTGTAGGCTATTTCATTTCAATCTACACTTGCAGCCGAAGATGTAGCCTACTCTAATCTACATTTTTTTTTTTTACTGTTTTCAACTGGCAGGTAGCCTGGCGGGTAGGAGCATTGGGCCAGTAAACGAAAGGTTGTTGGATCGAATCCCCGAGCTGACAAGGTAAAAATCTGTCGTCTGCCACTCTGGTCCCCGGGTTTCATTTACGTGGATGTCAATTAAGATAGCCTCCCGCACCTCTCTGATTCAGAGAGGTTGGGTTAAATGTTGAAGACATATTTAAGTTGAATGCATTCAGCTGTACAACTGACTAGGTACAATTGAAGTCGGAAGTTTACATACACCTTAGCCAAATACATTTAAACTTAGTTTCACAATTTCTGACATTTAATCCTAGTAAAAATTCCCTGTCTTAGGTCAGTTAGGATCACCACTTTATTTTAAGAATGTGAAATGTCAGAATAATGGAAGAGTGAATGATTTATTTAAACTTTTATTTCTTTTATCACATTCCCAGTGGGTCAGACGTTTACATACACTCAATTAATATTTGTTATCATTGCCTTTAAATTGTTTAACTTGGGTCAAACGTTTTGGGTAGCTTTCCACAAGCTTCCCACAATAAGTTGGGTGAATTTTGGCCCATTCCTCCTGACAGAGCTGATGTAACTGAGTGATGTTTGTAGGCCTCCTTGCTCGCACACGCTTTTTCAGTTCTGCCAACAATTTTTCTATAGGATTGAGAACAGGGCTTTGTGATGGCCACTCCAATAACTTGACTGTTGTCCTTAAGCCATTTTGCCACAACTTTGGAAGTATGCTTGGGGTCATTGTCCATTTGGAAGACTCATTTGCGACCAAGCTTTAACTTCCTGACTGATGTCTTGAGATGTTGTTAAATATATCCACATAATTTTCTTTCCTCGTGATGCCATCTATTTTGTGAAGCACACCAGTCCCTCCTGCAGCAAAGCACCCCCACCACATGATGCTGCCACCCACGTGCTTCACGGTTGGGATGGTGTTCTTCGGCTTGCAAGCCTCCCCCTTTTTCCTCCATACATAACAATGGTCATTATGGCCAAACAGTTCAATTTTTGGTTCATCAGACCAGAGGACATTTCTCCAAAAAGTATGATCTTTGTCCCCATGTGCAATTGCAAACAGTAGTCTGGCTTTTTTATGGCGGTTTTGGAGCAGTGGCTTCTTCCTTGCTGAGCGGCCTTTCAGGTTATGTCGATATAGGACTCGTTTTACTGTGGATATAGATACTTTTGTACCTATTTCCTTCAGCATCTTCACAAGGTCCTTTGCTGTTGTTCTGGGATTGATTTGCACTTTTCGCATCAAAGTACGTTCATCTCTAGGAGACAGAATGTGTCTCCTTCCTGAGCGGTATGACGGCTGCGTGGTCCCATGGTTTTTATACGTGTGTGCTATTGTTTGTACAGATGAACGTGGTACCTTCAGGCATTTGGAAATTGCTCCCAAGGATGAACCAGACTTGTGGAGGTCTACAATTCTTTTCTGAGGTCTTGGCTGATTTCCCCATGATGTCAAGCAGAGACACTGAGGCTGAAGGTAGGCCTTGAAATACATCCACAGGTACACCTCTAATTGACTCGAATGATGTCAATTAGCGTATCAGAAGCTTCTAAAGCCATAACATAATTTTCTGGAATTTTCCAAGCTGTTTAAAGACACAGTCAACTTAGTGTATGTAAACCTTTGACCCACTGGAATTGTGATACAGTGAATTATAAGTGAAATAATCTGTCTGTAAACAATTGTTGGAAAAATTACTTGTCGTGCACAAAGTAGATGTCCTAACCAACTTGCCGAAACTATAGTTTGTTAACAAGAAATTTGTGGAGTGGTTGAAAAACGAGTTTTAATGACTCCAACCTAAGTGTATGTAAACTTCCGACATCAACTGTATTTCCCTTTAAGTGTCTGAAGAGACGTCATGACTTAATGTGATTGTATTTAAAAGGAACGTTTAGCCTGTGATTTAACCAACATCTAACGGGAAAAATATAGTTGTAAATAATGAAAGCAATGTAAAATATATATATAATGCTTTCATTATTTACTGCTCTATTTTTCCAGTTAGACGTTGGTTAAATCACAATCATAGGCTAAACATTAATTTTAAATACAATCCCACTTGTCTTGTTTGTTTTTTGTAAGTAGGCCTAAGTAACAACTAAATAAGGACCAAGGTGCACCAAGCTCAGTGCTCCAACAGGCTTTAATTAAGACAACTAGGCTGTATAGCGCCTACTTGTGTTTACCAGGTCAAACACTATGAATCAAGGCATTGGTTAGGACTCAATCTCGATTCCAGTGGTCATCTTGGACATGCAAAGTTTCACTGTGAAAATAAGTGATGAAGAAGTGCGCACGGCACTCCTGACCTCAATAAAATGTGAGCACCCACTCCTTCCTCTCACACACCCCGTCTAACGGATTTGAATGTGACATGAACATGGACGGTGGCGTATTAATATCCATAACCTATCCATGTGATCTGTGAGTTCGCCCGTTGGAGCTCTCTCGAAGCCACTCAGAATAAATACCGTTATGTTGCTCTACCCCCACGTAGCTCTACACCCACTGTTAATGCAAATTCCTTGCAAGCGTCCGAGTTTTGCGCAGAGATACAAAGACACTTATAGAGCTAAAATGTTTTGAAATTACGACTATTAGCCAAGAGATGTTTGAGGAAAGTACTAATTACCTGCAAAAGATAGATTCACAAGCATCTCCGTGCCAAATAAGATACGGGCTATATACAGCACTCATTCCCGTTGATAGTCTATCACCCTACAACATTATCAACAGCGTATATATATTATGTTTTATTCAATAATGACTATTGGATACGTTGTGATTATACTCGTCTTACCTGCACGAGACTGTAAGTTCAATTTTCGTCGCAGGTACTGTGGAGTTGAGCGGGTCGAAATCCCCAATTGTGGCCATGGTTAGGCTTTAGATCAGTTCCTCTTCAATGTGAACTTCTCAGCGATGTTCAGCCACTACTCTTGGCTGATATTTTTGTTTGAAAATATCTTCCCTTCACCTGGAAAAGAGACAAAGGCACCAAATAGCTGCGTTTGTTGACAAACGTCTTCAGAGTTGAGCGCGAGGTGCATACCTGTGGGTGAGACAGGTTGGGCAGCGCTCGAGACATTCCATGCATGGTGTGGTGGTGGAGGAGCGCGACAGAACGTAGTGCGCGTCACTGGAAAGCACTGACGGGTCCTTCGCTCCATATTTCTGTTTAGCCATCGGCAGGTGGAGGCAGAGACTGTCAGAAGTTGTTGGCAGCAGAATGTTGGATTTCAAGTTAATGCGGCATTAACGTGTGTGCCCTATGAAGCTCAACTGTGTATTTGTTTTCTTTTTAAAGAAGATAGTAAATAGGGGTGTGTGGTTAGGAACTGATAAGTAATCACGAATTTGTGATATTGTCCCACTATAAGTCACCAGTGGAGCTTCACAGTTAGGACAAAAGAGGAGGGGGGGGGGGGGGGTGGACCACCATAGAACATTTTTAAATAATAAATACACATTTAAAAAATGTTGGCTTGCCACATAGGCTGCTGTCACCAAATGATCAGAACCATATAATTAGATATAATTAATTATATCATTCCTTATAGACTAATCATAATGAATTATATGATCTCTGTGATTAAAACACTGGGTTTGCAGAGAATGTGAAAATCAGAATTATATGATCTCTGTGATTAAAACACTGGGTTTGCAGAGAATGTGAAAATCAGAATTATATGATCTCTGTGATTAAAACACTGGGTTTGCAGAGAATGTGAAAATCAGAACAGCCAGCAGAGCCAATCTACAGCCAGTGGCCTGTTTCTCTGCACATCTTTTAAAGTCTAAAATATAGCACCAATGACTCAGGGTAGAAATGATTGTACATACAAACAAACCTTTGTTTCTTCTTTATTCATAATTACCACCTGCAGATCAATTCACCTTTCTCAATGTAGCCTCACTTGCGACAATTAAAGAGCAACTTAAAAACATGATTAAAGAAAAACACGTCAATCTATTGACACAGACAATATAAGTAAAATTAGTGTGCAATGAAGCATTTCAGTAAAATCAAGAGGGGTACAAAAAAAAAAAAACATACTAAAAGTACTATATTAAACTAGTTTTAACATTTACATTTACATTTAAGTCATTTAGCAGACGCTCTTATCCAGAGCGACTTACAAATTGGAAAGTTCATACATATTCATCCTGGTCCCCCCGTGGGAATTGAACCCACAACCCTGGCGTTGCAAGCGCCATGCTCTACCAACTGAGCCACACGGGACCACGGGACCATCGCTTGAGGTGCTTGTGTAATTCTAAAAGGTAAGTGCCCAGTGTGAAGTGGGTGGTGTGGATCAACTGTAAACGATCTAGGGGCTTTAGGGCTGGCGGGCTGCCTATAGCCACCATCAGGGACCTATAGGAATAGAACCAAGTGCCACCAATGTATCCTACCATGGACATATTCAATATTTCTTTGGTATGATAAATCATATCAGAGTTGATTACTACAGGATATGATGGTAGTAAAACAATTAAAATCATAAAAAATAAAAAGTAAACATCTCTCAAATTCAGGTGGGAGGAAGGACCAATGGCACAGTGGTTTCCTTTTGATATTAAAGGATTGAACAAGTGAAAGCAACCAGGTAAGCTTCCAATGAAGTCTGGGTTTGGACGGTGTAGGCCGTCATTGTAAATACGAATGTTCTTAACCGACTTTCCTAGTTAAATAAAGGTTCAATAAAAAATACTTTTGGAAGATTGAATGAGACAGAGAATAGACAATTGAGGTATACCCAGATGTACAATACTGCATCAGTCCGCACACTGGTTGACAAGTGAGTACTCTAGAAAAGGTAACATCTCGCACCAATAACCTTAAATTTTAACACTACCCCCTTAACAGCTCTATGTCATACTGATTGACAGAAAGATCTCATCCCAACAGACTTTACAGAATACTCTTCATTATGATAAATTGCCATTGACAAATGAGATCCAGGTGTTGCGAGCCGGTCTGGAACGCAGCCACAAAATACATAAAATGATAACAAAGGATGATAGCAGGGTGGCTCGGAGCCATCAGGTCGCACAACTGAGAGAAAAAAAGTTGAGATGAAGTGAATGAGCATACGAATAGCTGTCAGAAGTGGGCTCAAATCTAAACCTTGTGAAGATTGAACAAAGACTGAATAAATATTAATCATTTTGCATTCAAGTGATTGATAGAGGGGAAAAGCCACTAGATTGAAGTTTGCGGTTCCACTGACAGAAACTACTTATGCACTTTAAATCATAGTAGCTAGCGCGTATTTGTTTCGTTGTGGATTCTGAAAAAGTATTTTTAAAAACAACTCAAGCCGTATAAGAATCTCTTCCACTGCTCCAGGTGAAAAGGCACAAAAAAAGGCTCCTGAGGTATGGTACTGTACAGCAGCTGTCAAAACAATTTGGCGTCGCAATCAAGCTAAACAAATCCCAGTAAGTGCTGCCTAATGCTGCATTCACGTCTTGTCGAAAACTCGGGACCTTTAAGTTAAACTGAATGTAAATAATTTGCGTAGAGCTTCATATTGGTTGATTCTGATACTTCAAGTGGAAAACCCAAGTATCATCTTTCTACAACGAATAAGCAAGTCGTACATTTCAGAGTCTCCGACATGACGTGAACGAGGCATTAAACTATTCTCTCAACGCAATGACGCCACAACACTGCCATTGGACCACATAATCGCTACCTGCCTAATGGTCGCTTTCCAGGCCGACTACATTGCAGTAATGCTGCAACTAATAGTTGCGTGCCACGTCATCGATTTAGCAGTCGGGCATCCGATTTTCTTAATCATATGACGTGGTTAAATATGTTTAAACACCTATCCAGTCGTGATGTGAACTGGCAGGCAACAGCAACGTAGGTGGCCTGTAACGTGGCCAAAGTCTCATCTTCCTGATCTGAAAGGCTTGTTTCGGATCTCAAAGAGGAACTGAGAACATGGAGAGGATAGGATAGGGAGAGATCACTGTTCAGTGGCAGTGAACTGTTCCAGTCTACTGGCTCATGCAGCAATAAGAGCTTTAACTAGGCCATTAATGAAGCGTTCAAGTGCTATAAGTTATCTGAATCTTCTAGTTCCGAGTTGGACATTTCAATTGAAAGACCCTCCAAGTCGCAATTACAAGTGGGAAACTGAGTTGAGATGTTTCACCACGGACTAAGCTTTTACCTTTTCAACCAAAAGATGGCAACAAATCCATGTTTTGACTATTACAACCTTGTCAATATGGCTAATGTAGCTAGTCTGACAATATTGTCAATGTTAAGCAAACTAGCTGAATTTACTATTAACAATGTTAGGGCCTCTTTATACTACACTACTTTGAGGACAAACTAGGTCCAGAAGAGATACTTGTGTAGTGTAACGAGACGGATCTAGATTCAAAACTTTTAAAGAGATGTCTCCCACACTACCTCCGGGGGCTTAAGACACAAAGAGAGGTCACGTTCCAGGCTGACTGCATTGCAGTCATGCTGCTCGCACTGACCAATGGTTCTGTGCCATGTCTTTGACTGCACAGTCAGGTTTCAGATTGCTAGATCTGATGCAGTAAGATATGTTTAACACCTATCCAGGTGTTGCGAGCCGGTCTGGAACGCAGCCACAAAATACATAAAATGATAACAAAGGATGATAGCAGGGTGGCTCGGAGCCATCAGGTCGCACAACTGAGAGAAAAAAAGTTGAGATGAAGTGAATGAGCATACGAATAGCTGTCAGAAGTGGGCTCAAATCTAAACCTTGTGAAGGACTTTTAAAGAACTTTCAACGCAGCCAACTAATAGGTCTGGCTTCTGGTATGTGGTCTGAAGCCCAGGTAATGATGGTGTAACCTGGATCTGTTCATGCCACAACCGTAGGAGTCAGCATGACAGCACAAACAGGTCTGGGACCAGTCTAATGATGGTGTGTATGTGCACATAGACATACTGAAGACCGTGTGAAAATGTTTTGTATGGAGACAACGCAACATTTCTTTGTTTAAATGTCTGCACATAAAAGTGACTTAACAGACCTTAAAAAGTCAAATTATTAAAAACGAGTAACCAATTCAAATATAGGCTGATAGGATTCAACATATTAAATTCTACAGAATTAAGCTACATCCAGCTTGATGTTTTGAACTTTTGAACTTTTCTATGCCAAATTTGGTTCTAAAAAGAAACAGCATGTTTCCATTGCCCTGACACACTTAGCTAGTGCTGTTTGTATGACAACCACAGTACTCACTACAATTATATGGCTAACGCTTCCTTTTGATTCAACACTGAATAGCAGCTTCTGATTCAACACTGAATAGCAGCTTCTGATTCAACACTGAATAGCAGCTTCTGATTCAACAGTGAATAGCAGATTTCTTGAGTGTTCGTTCACTAAAGAGAAGTGTGGCGTCCTCGATTTAGGACAGATCGGCACGTTAAATCCAAAATAAATAATTTAAAAACAGAAAAGAAATAACTCCACATAATATGCTTTGAATGTAACAAGTCAAATTTTACTCTGACCACACTCATAGCACCGAATCCCTAAGAAAAATGCTCCATACGTTAAAGTACAATGGTCATCTGTCTCTTATTGATAGTGTGGCTGACATTGCCATCCCCCCAAGACACTCCCTGAATCGACAAAAAAATGTGGCAAACAAAAAAGGAATAACTCCAGAGAGAACGTAGGAAATGCATGAATAAAGAATTTAAAAAATTTAAAGAACAAAATAAACCCATGGTATGTAACGTTTGAGATGTATGTATATATATATATATATATATAAAAAAATATAACAAATATAAAAGGACGCTTCAACCCCTGAATAGAGAAGTTTGGCACTTTTTATTTTTATTAGAGTCCATACGATATGTTTCTTCCCTCGATGGAGATGAATGCGGATTGTGGACCGCAATTCAATAGGACGGGATTTAGTGGGAGGGAGGAGGGGCGGGGGTCAGGGCCCATAGTCACAAAGAGCCTCACAGTAGGAGTGCTGATCTAGAATCAGGACTTCCTGTCCATATGATCTAACAGGAAAAACTGATCCTATATCAGCATTCCTACTCTGAGAACTTTATGAATACAATGATTACGGGCCCAGAGTTCACATTTGGGGTGGGGAGACCTGACCCTAGATCAGACGATGCTGTTGGTGCCCCGGAGGCCCACGCCACGGGCAAACTGCTCCAGGAGGCCTGAGATGGCACCGGAGGGGCTGGGCGCACTAGACTTGAGGCCCACGGTGGAGCTGTAGGCAGCCAGGAACAACTCCCTCACCGTCTCCAGACGAGCCTGACGCTCCGAAGGGGACGGGCAACTGGGAGAGCGAGAGACAGGGAGGGTAGAGAGGGATGAGAGAGGGAGAGAAGAGAGGGGCAGGGGGGGTGGAGAGGGTGGAGTGAGACATAGGAGAAGACAGTAAACAAGTTGGAGAGGAGAGTGAATTTAAGGAAGAGATGAGAAGAGAGAAAAAGGGCAGGAAACGGGCGAGAGAAGAGGGAGAAGGGCACAAGAAGAGAGGAATAAGAAGAGAAGCGAGAACCCATCTTTTAGTTCTGAAAGAGGGACACAGTGTACATGGAAAGTCACAATCAGAGACCGCATGCTGTCTGGCTGGCTGTCTCTCCTCGTTCTTCCTTCAAATCAAGATGGATAGATGTTATTTGTCTATGCCGCCTGCGAGCGTTGTTCGTGACACTCAATTTATCAGCCAGATCAAGTTGAAATGGAAATGTGTCCCCCCTTTGGAAAGAGAAGGAGTCTGGAAAACGAAGAGACAGACGGAAAATAAACTCCCTCCCTCTTCCCTTCCAGTTGTACTTATTCCTCCGGGACGAAGAATGATGAGGAAAAAAAACTTTCAGTTCCCTTGTCTGAAAAGTACACGAGCACAAATGTGCACACTGCTCAGACTATCAGTGTGTAGTGTTTATGGAGACGGTCTAAACAGTCTGCTGAACACTGTAGTGCATGTGTACACACACGCACCATGCCCAACACACTCTTTTTGTGCTTTGTGACTTAAAACACACACCATCTAACCCTGCAGGTGTGTGCCACACACACAAACACAGCAGAGGGCCAGCCCCTCACTGAGCCCTGTACCTCTGCCTCCTCTCTCACATAGGAACAGAACAGGTACAGTAGGAGGAGGTGAATAAATAAGGAAGAAAGGGGGGGACGAGAAGAGATAGAGAGGAGCGCTATTCCGGAGAGTTAGAGATGTGCACGGCTGCATTCCAATTCTCTATCATTCTGCTGAAGTGTACACTCCCCCTCGTGGATTTAAAAGGAATGCACTGGTGTGAGGAATTCGGTGGAAACTCCCTTCAGCTATGCACCAATCCAATGCTTTTAAACATACCGGGGGAAGTGAGCGACTGCACACACTGTCGGGAGAAGGGGTGAGAATCGGAACGTGATCTGAGGCTGCGTCCCAAAGGGCACCCTATTCCCTATATAGTGCACTACTTTAGACCCTATCCCTATATAGTGCACTACTTTAGACCCTATATAGTGCACTACTTTAGACCCTATTCCCTATATAGTGCACTACTTTAGACCTGAGCCCTAACCCTGGCTATATAGGGGACCGGTGCCATTTGGGGACGCAACCCGTAGACTCACATGCGTCCGCTGGGCCCCTCGTCCTGGAAGATAAAGGGGAGGGGAAAGTCGTTGGTGGCAGTGGGGATTGGCAGGAACTGTCCGCGGTCGTGGATGGAGCCGCAGCCTGACACGATCTGCCAGCTGCCGTAGTCCGTGGAGAGGGAGGAGCCTGAGCGGGCGTACTCTGCCGCCAGCCTGGCCACAGTAGAAAGATAAGAGGTGGGGAGAGAAGGGGGAAGGAGGGAGAGGAGAGAGACGGTGGGGGTGAGAGAGTAGAGAGGGCATGAGGAGAGAGTAGAGACAGGAGGATGGGGAGAGAGGGAGTGGTGAGAGGGAGGATGGGGTAGAGGGAGAAGAAGGACAGGGGGGAAGAAGGAGAAACAAACAAAGAGAGTGGAAGTAAAAGGAAATGTGAAAGAGGGAGGGAAAAATAAGGAAATGAAATGGGGAGAGAGGAGAGAGAGTGTCCAGGGGTCATGGGCAAGTTGCGAGGGTCTCAGTTAAAGGGCAACGAGCTGTGAGGTCAGTGGTGGGGCGTCATGGCCCAGGGCTGTGACCTCCGTGGCAAAAGTTAATGGTCAAATGCAACTCTAGATTTGCTTTAATGGACAACACTCAATTCAATTCAACCCAATAGAATGTTATTTATCCCCTCAAGAATTAACAAGGCAAGTCAACATGCACAGAAAAACGTCACATGGACATTACACATACTGAATACACTAATGTTAGTGGAAAAATTGGAGTTTGAATCAAAAACCAAAGCACACACCTTCCATTTTCATGCAAATTGAAAATGACCAAGGAGCTTGAGTAAGAGGAGCTGCACTAATACACCGGTGAGACACACACACACACACACACACACACACACAGAGACACACACACAGAGAGAGACACACACACAGATACACACAGAGACACACACGTAAGTATCCAGATCTCCTCTTTACAAAGCAAGGTATTATTAAGCAGCACTGAGAGATCAACTGCCACGCATGCACTACTGAAAAGCTAGAATACAGGTCTGCTCTGTCACTCCATTAGAAAACACTGCCTCACCACAATGTCTCATGGACATGTGTGCCTCGGGCCTGAGCGTCTGGCCTGGGACAACACCCTTTTTCCCTCTGCAGATCGTCATACACTTGGGTTAGATTTTAAAATGTAACATGCAGTTATTCATTCACCTTTCATGCAGTTGCAGTCAATCCATTTACAAAGACAGGCAGACAGACAGGTAGCTAAAACATGGCATCCCTCTCATCATTGTGGTTGGAGCCCATAAACTGACGGACTGTGCTTGAGGTTGGTCTAGCAATTAACGCTGTCTGAAGCACATACAGTTGAAGTCAGAAGTTTACATACACTTAGGTTGGAGTCATTACAAATAGTTTTTCAACCACTCCACAAATTTCTTGTTAACAAACTATAGTTTTGGCAAGTCGGTTAGGACATCTACTTTGTGCATGACAAGCAATTTTTCCAATTACAGACAGATTATTTCACTGTATCACAATTCCAGTGGGTCAAAGGTTTACATACACTAAGTTGATGGTGCCTTTAAACAGCTTGGAAAATTTCATAAAATTATGTCACGGCTTTAGAAGCTTCTGAAAAGCTAATTGACCTCATTTGAGTCAATTGGAGGTGTACCTGTGGATGTATTTCAAGGCCTACCTTCATACTCAGTGCCTCTTTGCTTGACATTATGGGAAAAGCACATTAAAAAAAATCAGTCAAGACCTCAGAAAAAAATTGTAGACCACCACAAGTCTGGTTCATCCTTGGGAGCAATTTCCAAATGCCTGAAGGTACCATGTTCATCTGTACAAACAATAGCACGCAAATATAAAAACCATGGGACCACACAGCCGTCATACCGCTCAGGAAGGAGACACGTTCTGTCTCCTAGAGATGAACGTACTTTGGTGCGAAAAGTACAATCAATCCCAGAACAACAGCAAAGGACCTTGTGAAGATGCTGGAGGAAACAGGTACAAAAGTATCTATATCCACATTAGGAAACAGGAGGAAAAAGGGGAAGGCTTGCAAACCGAAGAACACCATCCCAACTGTGAAGCACGGGGGGTGGCAGCATCATGTCGTGGGGGTGCTTTGCTGCAGGAGGGACTGGTGCACTTCACAAAATAGATGGCATCATGAGGAAAGAAAATTATGTGGACATATTGAAGCAAAATCTCAAGGCATCAGTCAGGAAGTTAAAGCTTGGTCACAAAATGGGTCTTTCAAATGGACAATGACCCCAAGCATACTTCCAAAGTTGTGGCAAAATGGCTTAAGGACAACAAAGTCAAGGTATTGGAGTGGCCATCACAAAGCCCTGACCTCAATCCTATAGAAAATCGTGGGCAGAACTGAAAAAGCATGTGCGAGCAAGGAGGCCTACAAACATCACTCAGTTACACCAGCTCTGTTAGAAGGAATGGGCCAAAATTCACCCAACTTATTGTGGGAAGCTTGTGGAAAGCTACCCGAAACATTTGACCAAAGTTAAACAATTTAAAGGCAATGCTACCAAATACTAATTGAGTGTATGTAAACGTCTGACCCACTGGGAATGTGATTAAAAAAATAAAAGTGGAAATAAATAATTCTCTCTACTATTATTCTGACATTTCACATTGTTAAAATAAAGTGGTGATCCTAACTGACCTAAGACAGGGAATTTTTAAATGAGATTAAATGTATTTGGCTAAGATGTATGTAAACTTCCGACTTCAACTGTATACACAGAATCCCGGCCCCATGCTGCACCTCTATTTCTGTTTCCACACTCATTTCATACCATCGCCTTCTGAATAGACTGAAAATAAATCTTTCAAATAAAAAAACTACGACTGACTTCTAAGTGAAGGCTTACCTTCTCCCGGGCACAGACATAGGACTGCTGCCGGCGTGCGTAAAACCCGGCTCTGATTGGTTGGAGGTGGACGAGCTGGAGGACTTGGCTTCTTGACTGAGGGGGTGGGCCAGCCGCTCCTGCAGGGGGTTGGGCCGGTTCCACAGCACCGTCTGTGGGGATGAGTTGCGTCCCTTCCTCCTGGGAGGCCATAGAAAAGGAGAGTTAGGTTTGACGTTATCTTACCCTTCATTTGGTATTACTTTTAGGCAAGTTGGCTGAGAACACATTCTCTCCATAGAAGTTAGAACCATACTGAATTCTGAAGACTTGTCAACATGACACAACATACAGAGCAGGGCAGAAACAAAGAGTCTGCTAACTAAATGATTTTATTAAGATAATTATTTTTATACTAATGTTTCGGGTCACACCAATAGACAGACGGAGAGGGGGAGGAGAACTCACCAGCTGGAGGCTGCCAGGGGCTGGCCGGAAAACAGGTCCACGGCGTCGTTGGTGAGGCAAGTGGCTCCGCCCACGTCCTCTGTGATCAGAGAGAAGTCACTGCTCAGACTGGTCACGCTGCCCCGGTCCCTGGACTCTGCACCAATCACACGGGAGACACGGGTTTAGCGGACAGGCCATCAGACAAATCACAGAGGAGAGACTAGTTGTAGGGGAGGTACTAATTAAAAATACACTGGAAGTTGCCAATTGTGACATTTTGGCAGGAATGTTGTCTGTATGTTGGTTCATGTATACGTTTGATATTTAAGAATTTTGTGTCTCATGAAACCACAACAATTCTTAGTCAAACAATACATGCCTTTTGCCAGAGATATGGACAATAGTTCTGTCGTTTTAGGGGATCCCATTTGGCTCGAGGAATCATAACATGACATCTAATGGTCAGAGACGTCATAGTAGGTGACAGCTTGTAGTCAAACCCAGCCTCAATAGTTAACATGGAGACAAACAGGTCTGTGAACGCAAAAGTTGATATCAACAAACATAATAATTATGAAATGAGGTGGGTGGAGGCTGCGTTCACAAACTGGACATCTGGTGAATTGTTGCCAGTAGCTGTAAATGCAGCTCCGTTCAAAGCGCTGTGTATCATGTCAAGGGGACAAAACATAAAAGCTCATCATGTTAAATCAGAACTGTAGCACAGTGGGAATTCATACCATGGCTTTTCTAAAGTTTCTTCACAATAGCACCACTGTACAAACCTCTATCCTCATGTAACATATAATAATGAACTATCTAAAGTTCTCATTATTATGGCATACCATCCTCATTAGCAGCGATACTAATTATTCTACCACACGTCTTGTGCTCTTTATAAGACACATCACTGCACTCTATACTGCTCTGTAAACTGGTCATCTCTGTATACCCGTCGCAAGACCCACTGGTTGATGCTTATTTATAAAAAATAAAATAAAAAAAACTCTTAGGTTTCACTCCCCCCTATCTGAGATATCTACTGCAGCCCTCATCCTCCACATATAACACCCGTTCTGCCAGTCACATTCTGTTAAAGGTCCCCAAAGCACACACATCTCTGGGTCGCTCCTCTTTTCAGTTCGCTGCAGCTAGCGACTGGAACGAGCTGCAACAAACATTCAAACGGGACAGTTTTATCTCAATCTCTTCATTCAAAGACTCAATCATGGACACTCTTACTGACAGGTGTGGCTGCTTTGCGTGATGTATTGTTGTCTCTACCTTCTTGCCCTTTGTGCCATGTTTTATGCTGCAACCATGTTGTGTTGCCATGTGTTGCTGCCTTGCTATGTTGTTGTCTTAGGTCTCTCTTTATGTAGTGTTCTCTCTTGTCGGGATGTGTGTTTTGTCCTATATTTGTATTTTTAATTTAAATCCCAGGCCCCTGTCCCCGCAGGAGGCCTTTTGCCTTTTGGTAGGCCGTCATTGTAAATAAGAATTTGCCTAGTTACATTTTTAAAAAGTAAAAAAGAAAACATGTATTATGTAAGGGATAATCAACGAGGGGCTAAGTTCCTTGGAACATAATGTCTGACGTGGAAGGTGTGTGCTACGATGCACTAGCGAAGAGCATGAATTATCTCCCTATAATGCACAGCAATATTCAATGGCTATGAATATCATTCTTACATGTTCTATGTTTGAGCTGCTTTTGAAAGCAAAATATGAATTAAAATATTATTGCCATTGTTTAATTAGATTTTTTTTGCAAGCTAAGAGGACTGATGGTTTGGATAGCTAAGCTAGCAAGTCAGTCAGTTTGGTTACCACGGCAACTACTGTAGCTATCTAGTAAACTTAATAGCTACTTCAGTGCATTTCTATCGCAAATGAACACATTTTCTAGCGACAAATGTGTTTAAATTAGTCATTGCATAAGCGGGATAATCAATCATAATGGACCTATATATTTTTTTATAGTATAATCTTTGAGAACTAATAATCACCAAAATAAAAAAGTTAGACACTCAGGGAGAATTGAAAATTCCCCAAAACAATTAATTTAACAGTTTATATTTTGTTATTATGTTTGAGCAAAATAACACAGGATTAGCCATGGCAAAATGCATAAAATTGCATGAAATAAGCTTTAAAAATGCAAAAGCAAATGGGCCCAACACCTAAGCCCCCTTTTGATCCAGAAAATAAACTGTTGCAAATCGAGAGCTTGGAACTACAAGGTTCAATCTGCAAAAATATGATTGAGATAACTGGCTTTTAAGTTCCGAACCCTCATTGGTTTGAATGGTGTCAATCATTTTTTATTGTATTTTTTTTCTAACAACATAAATTGTGGTATTTAGAGTACTACTTGGCTAGAGAACATTGAACAGAACAAGGCTACGTCAATAGCACAATTTTGACAAAAACACTGATAGAACCTTAGTCCCAAGCTCTCAAAATGTCTCCAGGGAAACAACTTACTCAACTGGCAGAGGTCGTCCACTGTGAAATCAGTGTCTTTGAAATGAGAGTTTTTCCTTCTGTGGAAACTGGAGAGAAAAAGGGATGCTGAAACAATACACACACACACACAGAGAGAAAGACAGATAGAGGAGAGAGAGAAAAAAGAAAAAAAAGAGCGAAGGAGGGAGGGAAGGAGAGAAAAAGTGAGAGCCAGTGAGAGATCAAAAGAACACAGAGAGAAGGAGAAGAAAAAAAGAAAAAAAACTAAAAATCTGTTTTGTCACAGTGGGAATCCGACCATGAAATAACAGCATTATTGCCCTGAGTGGCTGTATGTACACTTACAACTCTCTTGTTGAAACATTTAAAAGATTGGCTTAAGGGCATTGTACACTGAGTGTACAGACTGAATGACAATGTATGCATCCCCAAAATGGCAACCTATTCCCTATATAGTGCACCACTTTTGACCCTGGCCAATAATGCTCTGGTAATGGTAGTGCACTTTATAAGGACTAGGGTTTCCATTTCAGAGATGGACAATGTTTTATAAAAGTGCATTTACATTTCAAACGTCTCTGTTGTTCTGTGACATTTCACTCACCTCGGTTTCTTCATGGCAGAGAACTTCTCTGAGACAATGTGCTTCAAAAAATTGAAGCAAAAAAAGAAAATCTGCCAGGAGGATTAGGAGTTTAGTGTTGGAGATTCATTAAATACGTGACAAAAGACTGCCCCCTAGTTTTGAAAAACATCCCCAAACACCTCACTTTAGTTGAAAATTTGAACATACTTAGTGAATAGTTACAGTAGTCTAGTATATCACTTTCATAAAATGTATCAGACAAAGCTGTACTCTTATCTTTACAAGCCATTCAATCTACTTTGGTGCAGTAAATTCCTAAAAACTAATTCTAGAGGTTGGCAACAGTGTTTGAACCTGGGGTCAAGAACCATATTAACTAAGTAGAAAAATGTATAATCAATGTTTTAATATTCCACACACACGCCATTGCATTGATATTGTGTTAGAGTACCACTGACCTCCTCTCCTTTGCTGAGGCGATCAGGTAGCATATGACTGTAGGAAACACAGACCGGATCGGTGACAATGATCGCCGAATCCGTCAAAAGAAATCTAGCTAAGAACCCTTTACTACATTACTACCTTTACTACAACCAACCTATTTAACTCCTTCATACTTTCTCAATTCCTTTTCCTTTCTATTCAGTGTACAGTTTTCTCCATGCTCCTGGTAACAATGTAGGTGTGCCAGTTATACTTTTACAATTGATATACTTATTTGATCAAACAGTATAAATCTTAAGACCAAAGTGAAGATGGAGACTGCAAAGCAAAAAGAAGAGGATACAGTTTAGAACTCATTGTTTACAAAAGTATACCAATAACCAATTGACCCATCATCCCTCCTATCATCTCTGACCTCCGGCTTTGAACCCGAATCAGTCAAGTTACCTTTCACATTTAAAAGTTAAAACGAACAAATGAACCAACTCTCAATGGGAGTTTAAAGTAAGACTCAGCGAGATGACGTTGCCACGAGCAGCACTGCAGATATTGCGATGGGTACGATCCAAGACTTCGCTCTCACACAGTCACACTAAGTCTTTGCGCATGTGCACGGGTACGTTTCACGCTGCAGAAAGGTTTAGCCTTGCGCTTCAACACTCTTAGTTGTTGCGGAAAATGACCCACTATGCCGTTTACTTCTTGTATCTAAATCATATCGCTGAGTCTAACTTTAAGTCATGGAGAGATTACACAAATCAACACAGACCACCACATCATAAACCCGACAGTTGAAAAAAATGCCCAATTATGATGGATCGTAGGAAGGAAGAATGGAAGGTGTGTGTGTGTGTGTGTGTGTACTATTCT